>NW_013566552.1:0-25203 GCF_000499605.1 Eimeria maxima | reverse complement strand
TTCTTACGCAGTACAGTTGAACGCGAGTGAAGTTGGAGTACCAACGCAGAAACAGCGAAGGAAAGCATAATTCTATAGTATGTGTTACAGATTGTATAAGATTGTTGAAATGTATCAGAAGGCCACCTAGCTGTCCATGGTAAAAGCGAACTGCTGCAACCCAGTCTACTGGGCTGGAGTGGATCGGGAGGCAGACAGTTATGCTAGTGCTCTAGCAGGAGGTTATAGCGACAACTACAGCCTAATAGATTTTAACAATTCAGAAAGAAAATAAATGAGTGTTTAATGGGTAATTTCGACGAACCTATGTTTGAACTAGAGCTGAAACAATAAATGGGGGGCCGTACCTATCGATGCCCGAGAATTAGGAGGCCATTGCACGGAGAGGCGTCTGTGTCCGCTGTACAGTTCCCTGAAAGGAGCCGAGATATCCATTCGCTTGCATTTCCGTTTGTCTTCAAGTAGGTGTATGAGGTTTTTAGGTCCACTTCTTCCGAAGTGTTGACTGACTGTAGTGTGTTCATTTTGCTGTAACACTCACCAGCGTCGACCTCGCTGGAGCCTGTCATAAAGGGGTTCATGCTTCTCTCTTTGGCTTCATGATCCAGCTTGATATGCCTATTCTCGCCAATGTTTATGTGTAATTGATACTAGAGAGGTTCTTCAACTGAGGGGACGACTCATTTCTCTGCGGCTCCATGCCGGCGGACGGAGACAACAAGTTCGAGTACTTGTGGAGTTGGACGCCTTGATAGCATGGATACCAGTTCTGTTCCACACAAAGGTGGGGATGAATTCCTGGAAAAAGGGAATGCTCAGGCGAATGCGGCTGCAGTTCACTCCTCTGCAAAGCTTCCACGCTGGCGACCACGCCGGAATATACGTTTAGCGACTCTGCTCCTTTTGGCTACCCTTGCTGCGACATTTGTGTTACTCCGCTGTCATCGTCAGCTAACCGTTGGGAGAAGCCCTGGAGAAGCACACCTGAGGTCGTTGGCTGAAGGGGAAGGGGCATGGGGTACAACGCCGTGTGGGGGAGCAGACGTGGACGGCGATGAGACACCTGATGCTGCTGGTAATGGCATTCCACCTAGCATGCAACAGCGGGTTGACGCTGTGATGGAAAAACTGGAAAAGGTGACGAAAGACTTATCGTGTGTTGCTTGCGAGCTCCCGTATCCATTTACAATGAAGTTACTCGATCTTTCCGCGGGATTTTGTATTCAAGAAGTCGCCGCCTTGTCAACGCTGCTAGGAGGGGAGTTCGATCGACGGAAGGTTGAGATGATGGAGACTGTTTTAGCGGAAGGTCGTATGGTGAGGAATTTTTCTAAGGATCGCGACTCGCTCCAGCAGCAAACACATACAAATCGCGTCATGAACGCTGCTAGACATATAATCCGTGGAACACCCGTGCATCCTACTCTCACAAGAAGCCTGCGCCTGGAGATGCTGGAAGAACTTCTGCACCTCCAGGAATTGGCTATCTCACTCATCGATGCTGTAGTTTCACGGGTGTTACGTTCCAATCCCGAGGGGGAGCTTAGCTTGGAACTCACAAATGAAGTTATGGAGGAAGTGAGACGAATCGTCTATCTCCGCCGTGCTCAGGTGTTCATGTCCTCACATTTGAGCCACCAGCTGCGAGCCATTGAAACGACAAATCGCCGGGGATTGCTCGTGCAAGTTAAGAGGATCGCTAAAATAGACGCACGTCCCAAACTAACCTTAGACGAGAAAGTTGCCGAACTCATTCAAGTTGGAGAGTGGAAAAAAAAGACCGTAGACGAGACTCGACAGGAGATGGTGGAGGCCATTGCCAAGGGGGGCAAACCAATGGACCGCGCTCCACGAACCAGTGGGAGCGCTGCCAGTGAACGCCAGGCCAGAACACCGCTCTTGCGGAGCAGCCCCCCAACACTCCAGTCAGATGGAACTTCTCAAAACTGGAGAGGCTCTCCCCAAAGCGGATTATCTGGTGAGATGGAGGGATACCTACCACGGCATCACGAGTCTCAAGTCACGCAGAGCGCTGCTACTGATGTCCTCAGTGCCTCAAAAACGCACTTCAGTGGCAAGCGACCATCTTCCAAATTTTCTCCCCCACGGTTTCTTCCCCCACGGTTTCAACGCCAGAGCAGTTTCAAGGGAGTCACAAGCATGAAGGAGATAAGCACAGGTGGTTTTGGAAACACTGAGGCAAGCCTTGCTCCAGAAACCCTTCCGGCAACAGGAGAATTCAGTCATATGTATACAGGTGAGAGCCAGCTAAAAAGCTATGCCCAGCCATACCAGGCTACCACTGTTACCTATCGTCCTGGTCAGTCACTGCCTGAGCTGGGCACAGCTCCTTCCGAACCGGGCGTTAGCCTCAATATAAGCTGGGATGAACATGCCTCTTCTGGCCCTGCCTCCACTTCTTCTCTGGGAACGAGGTTGCAACGAACAGTGGCAGGTGCCGACGTGCCACTGGAGGCACCACGGCAAGGTTGGGATGCTGCAAGACAGTCTGGAGTGGCGACAACACCATCGTGGTCGCCATGGTCCAGCAACTGGCCTACCCTCCTACCCATCACCCCTCAGCGACAGACTCCAGATCCACACATGACACTTAACAGGTCACAGGGAGACACTTCGCAGCAGACATCGAAACAGGTCGATCGGCTGCCATGGGTGTTCGCGTTTTTCCCTGTTCCTTCACCCTCTTCGGGTCCATTCACCACACCACAGGCAACGGCCTCGGCAGGTGCTGCGATGCTCTACTCCGGGCAACCACAGGAAAGGTCTGCTGTCGTGCAGAGCATGACCCCGCCCCCGTCACGACCTCACCTTCCCAAGCAGCCTTCTTCCATATCCCCTGCGTCTTCGCTAATGATGGAGCAGGGAGTTCATTCAGGAGTGCCTGGTTCTTCAGTGCAAACGATGATGAGTCCTAGATACTTCCATTCAGTAGGGCGAGGAATTCCTAGGAGAGAAGTTAGGAGTTTGGGTCAGCTGGGAGCGCCTTCGGCAGAGTCTCAGGTTTCTAGGGCTTTCAGGCAGGAAAGAGATGAAGGCTCTCTTGGAGAGTCAGAATGGCTTGACGATGATTCTGACAGCGGTTGACTTTGGCCCTGCAGTATGCTTGGCTCTGGTTATGCTCCGCTTGAAATCTGTTGGATGGACGGTTGGTTTTTGTCAATGTGTGCCTAACTTGTGCGGGCAAGACGCACGGCTCTTTTGAGCTATGCGCGCTGCTCATGTTGCCTTGGGAGAAGTGGGCAGTTATATGGGCTCCACGTAACTGGAAGTGCTTCTCTCTCTGTTCTCGATGCTCCGTGATCGGCTGTGTTGTCGCCACCATCTTCTTGCTCCCGTGCAGATTCAGATGAATGCATTTTAGTGCAGAAATGAAGATTCTATATGGCTTGTCCGCCATTAAGAAAGCTATTTTCTAGTCACTATCAGCTTTCGCGTTTGCTGTTCATATGCTCCAGCTCGTCTTGTGCGGCATGTAGTATAGACTGCTTCGAAACGCAAAGGATGCTGCTTCAAAATGCTACAAGTGCTCGTTGATGGATTCCTCGTTACTCACCGCCCCATTGCGTGCGTTTGCAGGTTGGTCTGTATGTTTGTGGGTTAGTTTGATCTCAGATGTATATCGTAAGACCGCTATACGTACTTGCTTGCATGCAATGTGCTTTTCTGTTATACTACTTCCCTGAATGAACATGGTTTTCGCTTGATGTGGTCTCATCCGTGTGATTCTGCGCAAATGCATTTTTGCGCACACATACAGCATACAATTTGCATTTTTATTGCTAACTGCGCATTGCTGTGAGCAAATGCTGATCCCAATTTTTGTCTAAGCAGCCATTGTTGGCCTCCCTGAATAATTATTGTCCTTATGTGTACATTGACACCTGTGAAGGACGACACCATGCCCTCTGTGGCTTGCTATCTCATGGACCCTCAAACACATTTCGCAATTCCCTGCTGCATTCCACACCCATCCACTAACCCGTTGTATTCAACCATGCCCGGCAGCATACAGTAACAGGCCTTTTGCAGCTTGCTGCCTGATCCAGACTACCTCGCGGTTTCCGGATGACGCTCAAAGCCTGTGGAGAATCGGTCAGCCAGTGGCATGCATCTGCATCCCCGAGCCTCCATATGTAGGGCTGTATTTCAAAGCGATGCATTAAACGACTGAGATGTTGCGGCAAGCAACTGATGTACTCTGTGTCAAGGCGGATCCTTGCATGCGCATAATAACAACATGAAGGCCATATCTGAATAAGGTTCTGCGTTTGTATGTATGTAATAGCTGCAGCTAAAGCAGTTTTTCCATGATATGCATAGTCCCTATACTTAAATAAGGTTTAATTGTTTCAAAAGCTTGTGTTACGACTTCGCCCCAGTTATTTATTCTTATGTATTTCCTTTTTACGAAAATAAATGAGAATTAACAACTGGAGTGAAGTCGTAACAAGGTAGCAGTACTGGAAGGTGAGGCTGGATAATATCCTTACTTATTATATTGACTTATTTTATTGGCAGCTAATACAAACTTTGACCATGCTTGAAGGATCGCCCAAGGCGGTGAGCGGTGTGGCACTGCAAGGGCATGGTTTCCATCCACAGACCTGGAGGCTACGAGCCCACACTCCTCCACTGAGCTACGGTGCTGTGGCTGGTTCACCTCTACGCGCCTTCACCCCTTAGACTCAAATTTAACAAAGCTTGTCAGTGTGTTGATTTCAAGGCTTGTCATAGCCTCCAGGTCTGTTGATGGAGGCCATGCCCTTGTCATGAGCACCAGCTGCCTTAAACTGAGAGCGTACTAAGAACGTTACCTTTGCTGCACCGTTGGTGTGATGGTGACTATAGACATGAAGGCGGCACCTGCAGGACCGCTTAACGCCAACTAGGTGCGTAGCCAAGCTCAAAATGCTTACGATTTGGTAGAGCTACTCGATACATGCGGAGAATTGGCCCTGATACCTCAAGTGACAGCGATGAGTGCAGATTATCTGCCTATGTTGGGCGCGATTTCTGTGATTACGTCTTGCTGATGGCAGACTGAATACACAGCGCTCAACCCAGAAACAGGCCACTTTACCATGATGCGGGAACTTGTTTCCTATCATTTCGCCACAAGATAGTTTATATCCTTGGGCAAGCGCGTGGAAGGCGGGCATCAGGCTGGCATGTGGAGCCCTTAAGGCCCATATGCGGGGGAATTAGTGTACCTCCCAGCATTCCCCGCGGCATTGGCATCTTTTGGGGTAATCGAAGACGAATGGCCGTTTCAACATGTAAAGAGCGAGAAGACTTCTACGCAGTGCCAAGACATCACCGGTAACGACAAGCAAATCCATGAACCCTGGCGCAGTTGTCGGGGGTATTCTGTTCAGTTAGTGACGGAGATACACCACGTCACAGCTAAGAGGAAAGCTATCCTATATATTATTAAGTAGGAGGTTACCGTGAGCTTGCCATCCGCTGGACGGTCAATACACAATCGAGTTCACCCGGCGAGGCAGCCGCAGCAGTACTGAGAGGCAGACAACCATCACACCGTGAAGTGGGAACCAACAGCCGACCTCGCAAAGTACTCAAGAAAGGTAAAGGTTAACAGTCCACCAGGGGAGTTAGACATAAAGTGGCGCTGGCGAAGACACAAATACACGATGTGTAGCATGGAGGTCGATTTCAAACTCTCCGAAAATCCAAGTGGGACACCAGTGCCGGATTCCGAAGATAGGCGAGCAACGTGAAAGTTTGCAGGTTCCACAAATCCATTCATTGTTTAGTTTTGCTAACGTGCTTTTGCAAATCTCGAAACATGCCGAAAACAGGCATAAGAGTACATCACAAGCAGGCACTAGCCTGCAGGCAGGGGAGAGTTGGGGCCTGAGTATGCTCCACACCGACGAATTTGCGCTATATATGAGTTTGCCCATAAACACTTTCGCGGTTTGGGCAGAGGGTTAGCAAGCAAGGGGAATAAGTCCCTGGGCAATTGTCTACTGTGATAGTTCGTGCAGCAAAAAAGGCCTGCGCCACGAGTTCCCCCGACCTCATTAAAGGAAAAGAGGGCGCTGCAATGGAGTCAAATTACTTTGTACTGTGATTCCGCGATAGCAGATATCCACCATCCCTAGTCTCTACGTTTCCTATGAGCAGCGTCCTAAGCACCTGGAATTGAGAGAGAGAAACCTGCCTGCCACGAACAGCGTCAGACCGCGCCGCAACTAATGCAAGAAGACAGCCCCCCCCACAAGCACAGCAACACAAGACTTCTTCGCTGCATGCACTGTAGCTGTATACAGTTGTTGAAGAATTTTCTCGGTTGCCGATTGATAACCAGGGCTGATTCTCGCTTTATGCGCAAACTTCACATTGTCAGGCCAGCGTGGCGCAGACCTTGCTGAATAGCGGCAAAACGTCGGGAGGTAAGGGAATAACACAGCGCACTTAATAGATTCCAGCAAGAGTGCTCTTGGGGATCAAGAGGAAATAAGTCGTTTCTTTAATTGTTAGTGTGTGACAAAAGGAGAATTCAGCCTGATGAGCCCCAGGGCGCTCCCGGTTTCTGCTTACTTCAAGCAAGGACAAAGGCTGCTCACTGAAATAGCTGAAGCTGGGCAACCAAACCATCACAAACAGTCTACAAAAATCTTGCTAACCTTTTGTAGTGCCGCTGGGCTTGTCTGAGAACAGACGGGTCAAAAAAACACAGCAGCCGACTCCGAGGCTGTTACGCTCGTGGCAAGCGACATGTACGTGCAGCGTGAGCGACTAACTGGGCGTTGGTGGCGACTTCTGCACCCTCTTTGTTTTGTTTGCATGTTCGTTTGCTATTATGTAGCCAAAAATGGGTTTTGTACCATCCAACCTAACAAGGTTGACTGAATTGTCGCCACCGACCCCCCGCCACCGTAGGCTCCCACACGGGTGTCATCACGGCTTTTCCTCTTGGGGCTTCCTTTTTCCATTCGCGTAACGTCAAACCAAACACAACCAAGGAGGAAGGTCCTACCTCTGTGCTTGTTTTACTCGTTTGCTCCACCCATTAGTCCTCACTCCGTCTCTCATTCGGCTGCAACACGGGGAGCTGGAGCCGCGTCACCAACCAAAACAAGGAGCGCAATAACAGGGATGCCGGTCCTTCAGAAACCCGCTTTGCAGGAGAGGACTTTAAACCGATTTGGTTCGAATAAAAGAATAAGGGAACCCCACGATTGCTGTGCATGACACGCGGCATCTCTACTCAGGTTTTCATTTTCGCCAACGTCTGTGAATCCGGCAGAAACAAACAGCTGGCGAGCCTTGAGCCTTGAGAGAGAGCCGATTGACCGCGAGATCTACAGGAGTGCAGTTGGCGGGAATCACGGCCGCCTTCTGGTACAGCAACAACAGGCCTTCCTTCCATTCCTGCATAAACAACAGCCGACATTCAGAGTTGCTGCAAGTGCAGTGGCTCATGCCCACTTGCTAGAAAGAACAGTGTAACTCACAGCCGCAAGCATGTCGCGCGTGCTGAGGGCTGTGCGTCATCTCCGGGAGGCACCAACGAAATTTACATTTTGTTTCTCTGTGGTATCCCTAAAAATTCATGCAGATGAACCGGCGACGATTGTCGTAGACCTCACCAGAGGTCAGCAAGAATCATCCACATCTGCAGCGAAGCTGGTGCTGCTCCTGTTGCGGCAGTTGGTGCTCCCGGTGGTACTGTTGTTGCTCCTGCTTCTCTGCTGTTGTTGCTTTGGCACTATTTATTTTGATCGCTGCTCTGACTTTCATTGTCACTTGTGCTACTTCTGCTTCTGTTGTGGAGACTGCCAATTGACCTTATAGATATGCCTTGCGCTGACTGTGTGTCTCAGGCCCCCGTCGTGTGCGTGGTAATGCAACGGTAGAATTGTCCAAAGGCACTAATGAATTGTCAATGAACATTCCACTGCAGTGCAACGCAACCCTCTTCAAACCCAAGAGCAGCCCACAGGCCAGCAGTAGTAGCAGCCTAAAGAGACAGAAGTCGACCGCTGAAGAGATGCGAGATGCAGCAGATGGCGCTGCTGCTGATGGGGCGCCGTTTCTGCCAAAAAAAGCTCAGCTTCAGGTGCGTGGCGACGGCAATTGAATCTTATATCTGGCTCCATTTTTTTTGTTATTTTGGTGTTTGCCGGCTTGTTGTTAGCCTGTTGTTTGTGTGTTATGGTGTCTCTGCTCCTTTGTTCTGCTACTCATGTCCTTATTTTTACGTAGTTGCTGTTACTGCGCCTGCTGTAGCTGCTCGATGTGTCGAAGTCTCGGCGGCTGGGGGGCCGCCTGCTGTCTCGCATGCGGCCGTCGCCTTCCGTCTCGTTTGTGTCTGCGCTGCCTCGAGACCCTTCTGCTTCTGCCTCCACTTCTCTATCCCCTGAAGTTGCAGCGGAAATTCGGGAGTCTGGCGTTCTCGTAGCAGAGGTTTCCATAGATCTTGCCTCTCTTGCCGCTGCTCATTGCGCTGGCATGCAGCCCCAGACGCTCCACCTGCCGCTAGAAAAGGCGGATGGACAAATTACTGTCTCCGTCTCTCTGCACAGACTCGAGGGCCTCTGTGCAGGTAAAACTCTTCGCACCCTTCCAGTACTACAATCGCAACACCTGTAACAGGAGCATCATCTACAGCTGGAACAAGAGCAACAACAAAAGCAACAGCATATGTTGCTCCCGCTGCTGCTGCGGGGGCAGCAACAGCAGCGTTGCCAGGCGTTTGCTGCTGCTGTATTGGGTATCCTAGCCGAACCCTGAAATATACCTGGTGCTGCAGTAGCAGTGGCTTCTTCCCAAAGGCATTTATTGCTGTCAGCTTCTGGGGCCTTCCTGCAAGGTCTGCTGCGTTGTTGCTTCTGTTATTTGCTGCTGCCCAGATGAGGAGGACTGCCTTTCCGTTTGTTCTGCTCTTCAATCGCCTCCACAGAATACCCGGACTTCGTCACCCCAGGGGCTTCGAGGCAAGAATTATTGCTGCTAACGCTGCTTATGTTCACTTGTTGCCTCCGCTTTCGTAGTTAGTGTGTCCCTCTGTCTACTGTGCTCCACCTGCTGCTGCTGCGCTTTTCTGGCTTTGTCCCTGCGCTTCTCGTTTGCGCGCCTTCCTTTGGAGCTCTCAAGCTACACACCCAAGCAGCTTAAACCGCATCCTAAACCCTACATCTGCATCATACACAGTAGCAGAGTGCTCTGTACTTGCAGCGGCAGCCCCCTCAAAGCTTACTGCAGCAACACCAGCAAATATAAGAACAGCAGCACCAAAAGCGTCCGTCATTCCCGGAACAACACCAATGGCGCTGGTAGCGGAAGACGAGAAGCCCTTTGTGTTGCGTTTGCCTCACAAAGAAACTTTGCCTTCTTCCTTGGAGACGCCTACGCTGGAAGAAGAGAACCAGCAGCAGGAGCCTAAGGCATCAGCACCAACAGTAACGGAAAAAGCAGCGGCACAAACTGGAAAGGAGGGAACACAAATTGCTTCCTCCGCATGCAAAGCTCAGCGACCACTGGTACGCCTCAGCAACTGCTGCTTCCGTGGGTCCTTTACAGTGCTGCGGCTGTATATCCCAACTTGCTGCTGCTGGTTGTATTCAGGTGCAGGAGCTCGGGCCCACAGGAACTGCAACTACCCCTGCAGTGCTATCCCCAGCAGAACGCCAGCAACAGCCGAAGCAGAAGACACATCAGCAACACCAAGGGCAGGTACAACGGCAGCAGCGGCAAGCTGAACTGAGAAGAAAGGACGAATTGATAGCGAGTCTGCAGCGCCAAGTAGCCCTCATGGAAGTAAGCTCCGTTCTTGCAGAAGCGGCAGCAGCAAGGGAAGCAGCACACGCCCAAGATATGGTTGCCCGCAAGTAATTATTCGGGCTGTGGCCAAACTTCCTACGGTACGAGCACTAGGGACAGCTCCAGCAGCGGTAGCAGCACCAGTGGTAGCTGCAGGACATTTTTGTCTCTGGTGTCTCAGGCAGAGAAACGCCAGGCAGCGGCCCCGCAGTTGGCGCAGCTGTTCGCTCAAATAGACGAGTTACACACGGCGCTGGCTGCAGCGCAGGAGCAGCAATTGGCAGCAGTATGCAGCAGCACTGGGCATAAGCAAACCACAAGGAATCAACGACTTGCCAGCGCTGCTAGTAGTGCTGCTGCTGTTGCTGTCTCATGTACAGCCTGTGGGGCTACTTCTTCTGTCCGCCGCTGCTGCAGGCGGAGCAACTTCAACAAGAGAGGGAGAAGGGAGACAGCTCTGTAGTTGTTGCTGCGCTGCAGCAGCAGCTGCAGGACGCCGAACAACGGCTGCAGCATCTGGAAAGGAACAGGCATGAAATGCATCTGCAGCAGCAGGAGATGCAACAGAAAAACAGCGAGCAGCAACAGGAGCTGTTGCAGTTGCAGGCAGAGAGAGATGGGATGCGACTTATTGCTGACGCGTACAAGGTATGCTTTTTCCTCATTCAGTCCACCGGCCTGCAGTAGTAGCAGCTGCTTCTGCCGCTGAGGATGGTTGTTCCTTTGTTTGAAGTGCAACACATATCTCCTTGGTGCAAAAGGTAGCGGCACAACCATGTGCTGCACATTTTTGATGCTGTGGTTTGCTGCTGCAGAAACAGCTGGAGGAGCTACACCAGCAGCAACAGAAGCAGCATGAGCAACAGCAACAGCCGGAGGGAGACCAATTAGGGCGCGTGTTGCAACAAGCAGAGGAATGGAAAGCCGAGAAGGAGCAGCTCCAAAATAAGCTAGCTGATGAGACTAAGGAAAGGGAAGCAGCACTGAAGGAAGTGCGCTTGCTGCAACAGCAGCTGCACCAGCAGGTACGGCAGCAGCAATTGTTACAGCAGAAATTGGTGCAGCAGGATGCTCACCCCAGCGCAGACCCTGCAGCAGTCCTGCAACAGCAAATCATATCGCTCCAGCGCCAGGTACGCCAGGATGTGCAAACACTCCGTGCTACAGCATCAGCCGCGACAGCAGCATCATTTAAGCAGCATCAGTCGGCATTAGTCGCCGTATAACCGTCATCAGCACATGGGTTGCATCATGGGCTGCAGGTGTTGTTTTATCAACAGCATATCGGCAGCAGCAGCAGTAACAACAGGTGCATGAGCAGGAACTGTCGCATACCTGTATTGTAGCTACCTCACTATACGTTCATGCCGGTAGGAGGGAGTTTAGTAGGCAGCAACAGCAAAGCAGTAGACCAGCAACAGTATTATATGCCCTCTAGTTCTACTTACAACGTCTTCGGTGGGTCGTATGTACAGCTCGTGGAGGCTGCAGATACAACAGAGGCGTTGCGTATGGCCAAGGACCAAATGATCGCCGGACTGACAAGAGCCCTTCAGGAAATGCAACAAAAGCAAGTGAGCCACCATGCCCGTAAACAGCATCAGCAAGAGCAGCAGCAGCGTCAATCAGTGCAGCAGCAGTGGCTGTAGTTCTATTCTGCGTCCGGTGCGTGTACACAGGGAGAAGCGCAGGCGGTTCAGCAGCAAACGATGCAGAAGCTGAACACATTCAAGGAGGAGGCAGAGGCTCTCAGGTACTGAGGCACCAAATGCAACAGACGAAGCAGCAGAATCGGCAGCGAGTTTAGCAGAAGTAGCTTTCAAGAACATGTGTCTGCTGTTTCGTCTGCCTTTGCCGTTGAAGCAATTCCAGCCACAAGCCTGTTGTGTGGCATGCTTTTGCTTGCTTTCCACTGATATTGATCTATTTGATGTTGCTTCTATTGCCATTCGCTGCTGCTGCAGGGAGAAGATTCGCTGCCAAGAGGAAACGCTGCAGCGACTACCCAGCCAGGCAGCCTGGTCTTGCGCCCAGCAGCAGCACCAGCTGCTGCTACAGCAGCAACGGGAGTGGCAGCAGCAGCAAGAGCAACAACAACGAGAGCAAGACCTGCAACTAGCGGCAAAAACACGACGTATAGAGGAACTCGAGAGAGTAAGCGCATGCTTTGAAGTTGAGGGGGTGGCTCTTCCTTATTAGCGTGGTGGGTGTTTTGATCCTGTTGCTTCCGTTGCTGTGGCTACAATCCCCAGCATTTTAAGCGAAACTGATGGTCTCTGCGACTCTTGCTACGTTGCTCGTCAACACCTGCTTTTTTGCCTGTTCCCATCAACTGCGCCTTCCGATGACTCTGCATTTGTCCTTTCCTAATGCATTCAATTTTTGTTCTGTGTGCGCATCTGTATTTGTCTGTATTTGCCTGCGTTCTTCCGTTTCTTGGTCTCCCTGTGCTGTCGTTGGTTCCGTCGGTCTAGTTTGGCTCACCTCTGTTTTCTTGTTTGTAAGTTGCGTTCTTCAGGAGCTACTAGTTATTCTTCGTTTGTACGTTTGTCTACACCTCAGGAACTGGTTTACGTGAAAGTTGAGTTAGCAACAGCTGAACAACGAAGACACGAAGACATCGACGCCTTCAAAAGGAAACTGCAGGCCGTGAAGGAAACAGTCGTGGCTTACGCGGCCGCTTCCTCCAGCAGCCTTCAGGTGTACACCCACTGCATACCACTGCTGGGACGGCAGTTTCTGTGGACCCTTTAAAGTTTGATCGGTGGCAATCGGAGTGTCCGTCGAAATATGCTGCACTTTATTGGGCACTGAGATATAGCTCGTACTGCTTGCCTCTGTTGTTGCGTTCTTGCCTTCATGCCATTTTAATCTCACATTAAATGTGAAATTTGAGGGCATTGAAAAACGCCCTTTTGTTTTGGCTTACGGCGAAGGCTTGCTCCATGTATCTTCTCAGGCCCAGTCATCTTCCCATTCCCACAGAGCCAGCAAACGCAACAGCAGCAGCACCAGCAGCTCCAATGGAAGGGGTAGTCCTGTGAAGAGGATTGTACACATAAGCACTCTAAAAGCCCTCTTCCGCCCCAGCAGTCACAGCAGTACCCACAGCAGAAGCAGCAACCGTATCGCTGCTGCAACTGATCGGCGGCCTGCTGCAGCAATCACCAGCAAGAGCACTCGCTTGGTCGTGCACAGCCGCTCCCTGAGCGGTAGCCGTTCTGACCTCCCCCCCCGCAGCAGCAACGCAACAGGATCGAGCGGCAGCAGCAGCGGAAACAGCAGTCTGAGCAGCAGCGGCAAGACACCCCTTGCCTCCGTCAGTCTATTTGGCACGCAGCCTCTCGCAAGATCTTCCAATGGCCCTTCTGTGACTCGTTTCTGTGCCTCAAAAAGCGGGGGCTGCAGCGTGGTGACGAATTGCGCGACTTCAGAACTGCAGGTTGTACAGGGATTATAGAGTTCCTTCCGAGAGCAACAGCCGGCAGCGCGTGGCTAGCTGGCCAGCTGTAACCAGCGAGCTGGATACACGTAGCTATCTAGCTGGCCGGTTTCGTTCGCAGGTTCATGCGATATTCAAGCATAGGGCACGAGACAGCTGAAGGCGTTGCAGCATGAGAATCAAAGACCGCAACTGGCTAGCTCCGCATGATATGTGTTTGCGATTAATAGCTAGCTAACTGGCTACCATCGCTTTTTCACGTGGGAAACGGAAAAGGAAGGCACAGCAATGCGCGTTGCCTCTGAGGGAATCCCCACCCAACTACAGGGTAGCGAACTGGAAAATGCATGCAGATATACTATATGCAAATGAGTTGGTGTGATAAGAAATGTGCATTGTGCATATAAAGTCTACAGCAGTATCAGATGCTGAACAGCACCAATAGCAATATCATCCGCTGGATGCAACAAGTGGAGTTAAAAAGACCAAAAATAAGTGTTGTGCTAGGCCCGGCAGAGACAGGTTCGGGCCTATGGGCACCTCAGCGTATCGCTGCTACAGAGCACGTCGACCCCACTACAAGAAAAACAGGCAGAGATCCCCAGAGCATCTATTGCACATTAGGCCGGGCCACTGCCACTTCCACCTTATTGTGTGCACTGAAACCTGTTCAAACATAGCAACAGCCGCAGGGGCAAAAGCGAAGTCTTCAACTTAATCAAGCCCTATCCGGTTTTCTGCTGGTGCTGGCACTGCCACTGTTGCTGCTGTCCCTGGTGCTTTCACCAGTACTCCCTTTTCTACTGTCGCTGTTGCTGCTGCTTAAGCTTTTGTTGCCCCTGTGTGCGAACTCCCACCTGTGCCTCCAGGGACAAGAGCAACAGTGTCTTTCTTTTCAATTATACCAGAGGTGAGAGCTCCCTTTTTTCCAAAGACCAGCTTTTCCAGATACTCCTGTGTTCGTGCACCCCAGCGTACGCACAAACCAGTTCATGAACGGGAACTACTAGAATAAGTGAGCCGTCGCTGGAAAGAGAACGAAATACAAGACAAGGCACTGGGATACGAGAGAGCAATCATGCAAACCAGGGTCGCCGGGAAGACTTATGCGCATAACCGCCATAAATGGGCAAGAGAGAAGGGTACACGCATGCATACACACACAAATAAGCTATTTGAAAAGACAGTCACCCTACGACTACATCCCAGACCCACGAAACTACAGCGGGGGACCCCCTCATGGGAAAACAAGCTACAAAGCAGCAGGTGGTTAGGGGCCTCGGAAAGGTTTATAGAACTTCCGACCAGCATCACACCAGCAGCATATACACAAAAGGTAATTTCCGTCCTACAAGAATGCCGTGCAGATTCACAAACCAGTGTTAAACCCATTTGGCGATGAATGCAAGCTCGAGCTGCTCCAGTACATTCCTGGGAAGTGAACGTCAAACCTTAAACCCAACATGTTTGCCAGAATATACGGGCTTCTGGTAACACATCCCCATGCAAATGCAAGCGCAAAACTTGCTGAACTGACGAGAAGAATGACTTGGCCTGTGCCTTTAACCACCGCCGCCTTCTGATGCGAAATCTCTCGGCCGCTTAGAGCACATAGCCACCTGGGAAGAAACAAGGACAATGACGGCAGAGCAATTATGGGGGAACGCTACATCGGAAAGAAAGCCCTCACAGAAGAGACCATACCGAAACACAGGCCAAAGTATATCGATTCAAAGAAACAGAGGGTCCGAAACAGGCGTTAACAAATTCACAAGCAAAACGCCAGACCTCGCCTACCAAACGTCATATGTCAAGAATGCATTTCGACCAGGAACCGACACAAGCACAAACGCGAGCACTGAAACGAGACAGACACCATGCGGTGGAGCTACAAAGGGGCCCCAGAGGCTCCGCTGAAATGCCGTGCTGCCTTAAAAAATGTCGATTATTCCGTCTTTTAGACATTTTTCTTTTCCATTTGACATTTTTCTTCGCTTTGTCCTCCACAATGCGGTGTGGACGGCAAAGCAAGCCATCAACACAGCCATCAAGCCAGCAGCATGGCGGATTTAATGACGGCCGTTTTCAACGGGAGAAGGCAGCAAGCACAAACAAGGAACATAAGTGAACAGAAGACAAAACCGAAACCCAGAGCCGAAGCGCTCTGTGCGTAGAAAACAACAAGCACCGAGTAAAAGAAATGAATTCGCAAACACCATGGAATGCATTCAAGTAGCATACATGATGGAGAAAGAAACAGAAAGAAACAGGAAACAAACGGCAGGCCGAAGTCAAATTTGAATCCCGACATACCGCGTATTCTCTGTGTCTTTTTCAGAAGCCACATTTGGCTTCACCGCCACGAGCTGCTTTATGCGCAATGGCGAACCCGTTATGGGGCAACAGAGGCCTCTGCAGCGAAGTTTCAAAGACAAATAGAACAACAGCTAGCGGCTCGTGATGCACCATATCACTTAGGGATGAACAACGTGTTGTATATAGCACCGCAAGAGGAAGCGGCTGATGAAGCAGCGTATGCGGCGGCTTGAAACACCTCTACCAGGCAAGCAATCCCGCAGTAATCTGCGAACCCTAAACCATCAACACTAGCCCCTTCGCCACACACAGGGCTTCGACGCTTACTTCTGCGGAGCCTTGGGCTTCGCTTCAGGTTCATCTGGTGTATTTTCCGGCACCTGAAGCACGCTTCAGACTTAACCCTTAATCCTACAGCCTCGGGGATCCCACAGATATGCACAGCCGAGTGAAGAACCCACCATCAAGGAGAAACTAAAGTCCGTTGCGTTGCAACAGCAGCAGCAGCACTAGAAGCAGCATGCGCATCGGAGCATCTAACCGTAGAAATGTAAGCCTAATCTGATCTTTAAAACGTACCCAAAAGTTCTTCGCCCTCGCCTCCTCCTTAGACGTGATGGCTGTTTGCTCCAGTGTTCGCCTCTGTCATCAAGACAGACAGACTCATAGATAAACTCTCAACCCCTAACTGTTCAACAAACCCATAGCTCTAGATCCTAGTGGCTGACTAAACCCTCATTCCAGCTCCTTGACGTCTAGCTACCAATCCGGGTGGCCCACCCTGGTCACCCCCGTCCCCTTCCCTGGACCGCTAACAGCCTCCCTCCCTGACAAATGAGGATCTTAAGTCTTAAGATTAGGTGTAGGGTTTGTTCACAAATTCTTCTGCAGTCTGGGCGGTGCTGGTATTGGGGGCAACAGTGGTGGAGGTGGCGGGGGTGAGAGAGGCCTCGGCTTCTAGGAAGGCGCGCTGGGCAGCCGTGGCTGCCGCTTCTTCTGCTGCTGCTGCATCCTAAGAGACACAGGATACGCGCAGGCCCACCCAAGCAAAAGAGGACAGGCATAGCGTTCGAGCTCTGAGCATTTACTGCTTTGAAAATAGCTCAATCTGATAAACGTGTTCGTGGATTGCTCGGTACTTTGGGCTATAGACAGCAGAGGCTGTGGCGCCCTCTCTCTCAAGTGGAAAGAGGGAGTCGGGTCTGAGGCTTGCCTGTTCCTTCTGAGCTTGAAGGGCCTGCCACTCCTTTTCTTCCCTTTGCATTCTTTTCTTTTGCGATTCAAAATTGAGGAAGAGGCACTCTTTGCAAAACAGCAAACCCTGCGGTGGCCCAAACAAACATAGTCCTCTAAGCATGCTTGCGCACAACGGGAACCGTTGAGCTCTACTCACTTCCCAACCTCCAAAGTCAAATCACAAGGGGAAGAACCTAGAAAAAGCACCTGAGGAGTAGCTAGGGGATTTCTGGCGGGACTGAGACAAAGCCAGCAGCTTTCAAAGCGCCTGCATGCGCGGGTATCCAATCGTCCTTTGAGTGTACCGACACCAAGAGCTGCAAAGAGGGAAAGACCGAAAAATACAGGTGCTGAAAGCGGAACAAAATGATGGAGTAGGGTAGAAAGCGTTACCGTTTGCAGGCAGGCACCAAAGCATTGGACTGTGCATTCTACTACCGCTACCGCAATGGAAATACACGTCAATGCGGTCCGCTGTAAATGCCACAACAACGGGTTCTTCCGTGTACTTACAGCTCGGCCACTTCATCTGTGCTTACACATGCACAACTCCTACAGTGGGCGAATAGCTGAATGTTCAACAAAAGGCTCACCCCGTATTTTCTTTCGTTCGTGGTACGAGTAAAATGGAGCCGAAGTGGCGTTTTTGCTGTGGCGCGCCATCCTCCCTTTGCAAACGGGGAAAGCCGTGAAGCGGAAACCAAAGGGAAAATATAAATTGATCGCTGAAATGAAGAGAAAAAAGACGGCCACCAGCCATGAGCCCGTCTTAGACACAAAAAATCAGTCGGGAGATCTGCAAGGGTAAAAGCGGAGTTAACCACTTAACGGAAAGTCAAAGGGAGTTATTTGTTAGAATGGTTTCTTCTAATATACGCCAGAACAGTTGAGCTTCTTCACTGTTTCTGCCTTCCGGACTCTGTGGACCCAAGGGGCCCTGCGAAGCCCCAGCAGAAGAGAAGACGAGCAATCCGTAGTCCGCAGAGTGTTTAGCGTCTCTTCGTGCTGTCAATTTATGCATCCCCCCATTTACAGTAGTTAAAAGAAGACTATTTGCCATTTTCCTGTTTTTTCTTTCGTCTAATTGTTCATAGACCACGGTACACCAAGGGGGTAGGACCGCGCGGGGCCAGGTTTTGGTCTCCCCTTCATTTTTTTATGTCGACCCGCATTGTCTCCTATTCACTGCTTGAATCATACAACTACAAAATTCGATGACTCTGGATTTTTCTAGGGAGGGCCCTAGACCCTCCACTCCTGGGGGCCCCCATGGGGGGCCCCTCAAGGACCCCCCTGCCAATAATAATGTAGGCAAGTTGTCGGCTGCAAGTGCCCTCTTGTTCCTTGGGTTTTTTTTATTTGCCTGCACATACACATTTGGTGTCGCCGCACCTGTTCCCGTCCCTCCTTCACCGCCAGACGCACCTTCTGTAGCTTCCTTCTATGAGCGGCGGCAGCAGCAGCACGACAACCCTCGGCTGCTGCTACTGCATGACTTCCCCTTGGAAAGTAACGTGGAGAATGATGCGATCAAGATGGCCCGAGAACAGTACCCAGCGCTTCTGGCTTACATTGAAGGTGAGGTGCCTTTCTTTTGGGTGCCTTTCTTTTTTGTCTCGGTCGTAGAGATATCGCTGCACTATGTGAAACATTGTATTGTAATGCCTGTACATAGCTTGTGTGTCATCATTCCTGTGCTTTTTATTGTCATACTTCAGCCGTTGAATGCCATCCAGTGGCTCTCCAAGACTGTCAACAGGCCGCCGGATTGAGGTCTACTGACAGTTGAACGGAGTCAAATAGCCGTCGCTGCCTTTTCTTCTACCAGTATCTTCTACTGTTCGTGTGTCCTTTGTGTACGTACAGACACTGCAGGGATTGCAGTTACAGCGCTGCCACTCTCCGCTGACCTCCGCTTGTTTGCTTTTGGGGAGTCCCTCTTCAACTTTATTCTCATTTTGTCCACCTCCGACAAACACCGTACGCTGCACTGGGCATTAGTGAATAAATATATGTCAATAACCCTGCATCGTGTGCATCCCAACTTTAGAAGCGAACTCCTCTGCGCGTTTGTCTTGTCTGTTGCCGTGTAGTAGCCCCACCCGTTCTTCTTTTTTCACCTGGGAATACTTTCTGCCTGTTTTGTGTTTCGTCTCTCGATGTTTTTTTTTGGCTGTTTGCCGTCCCGGTATTCGGGTGTGTGTTTCTGTTTTCCCTCTTCTTCTCTTGACCTTGGATGCCCCCGGTGGTCGCCTTCAATGCCTCTTTGTGCCCTTCCGTCTTTGTCAAGGCTCATAGTCACTTGATGATACGGCTGTCTTTCTGCTGCAAGTTCTCTCCTATGCATCAAGCACTTCTCTTGCTTCATGATCACTTCTCTGGTAACCGAATTCCTCCCTTTTCTTGTGAGTTGTGCCGTGCCAATCCTTGTTTTGCCTCCTTTTCTGCACGCCCTCCCGTCTTGTGTTGTATATTTGCTTTGTTGCTTACATCCCCAAAGATATGACGGAACAAACAGTTAATGCTATTGTGGAGTGGTTCGACGGCGGCGGGGAGGAGTCTCAAGGTGCCGAGCACGAGCAACACCAGCCGCAGCAGCAGCAGAAGCACCAGTTGCCGCGGCTGACCCAAGAAGATATGCACCAGCAACTTCCGCCTGAGCAGCAGCAGTACTACTCGCCGCTTGAGAAAAGCCGGTCGTTATTGCTTTTACTTGGTCCCGCTGCGTCCCCATCTCTCCTGCAACTGGCTGCTGCTCTCTTTGGCCCGGCTGCTGTTGCTCCTTCCTTCTTGCAGCAGCGAGCAGCAGACCTGTTCGGTGCAATTTCGTTTGATCGCTTAACTCAGCAGCTGCAGAAGCAACAGCAAGCTCGGGGGACTGTATTTGCTGCTCGAGAACTTCTCGAGGGCCACCCACACGTTGTCACTCCACTCGCTGAGGGTGCGACGCGGTGAAACAGACGTCAATGCTGCTGCACCTGTCTGTGTTAATACCGCTTCACACGCTACTGGCTGTTGGTTTCGCCTGGGTATTCTGGTGTTCGGGAACGTGCCGCCAGGGTTGAATGTGCCGTTGGTGCTACTGCAACTGTCGCGGCTACTGCTGTTGCTACAGCTTGTTCATGTGCGCTGCAGATGAGTTGCTGCTGTACAGCGGCGGCTATCACCTTGGGGCTCTTCAGGTCGGCTGTGGGGCTCGGCATTGTGAGAAGGAACCTCTACCTCCCTATGCGTTTCCCCTGCTACTGGCACCTCCTACGGCGTTTGCGGTAGACGGAACCAGCAAAAGCAGCAACAGCAGCCAGAGCAGCTACAGTAGTAGCAGCAGCAGCAGCAGAATGACTTTCGCATCAGCGCTGCAAACACGGGGCAACAACAGAGCTCTTCTCCTAAGCGGTCCACAGGCGTGTAGTGGCATCTTCACAACCATCGACGACATTTCTTTTGCTGGATACAAATTCGTCAGCCTGCTGCTGCTGCTGCATAAGCTTTTGGCGATGCTGCTGCTGCTAAGGGCTATGCTGCTTCTGGTAAGCACTGTGGGGTCGGTGTGTGTGTTGTCCTTCAGCAAGTTGTGAATAAACGCTTTTGCATTGAAGCGACAGCTTGGGCCCTCAACAGAAAGGGAGTCCTCCGATGGTCCAACGTGAAGCACCACAAGGTCTGCGATTGCAGCTGCAGCTGCTCCTTCAACTGCTGCTGCTTCTGCTGCTGCTGTCCTTACGGTTGCTACTTGTGCCATTGCTTTGCTGCCGCTGCAGCTGCTTTTGTATGAACAACAACTCTTGGTGCGGCTATTTACGATGGTAATGAGTGAAGGATCAGGCTCGTCTGCACTGATGGTTTTTGTTGTTGACTTGCAGGTTGGCGGCGAGAGCAGCCGTTTGTACACTGTAGGCGACCTATTGCGTTTTTCTGTGGATTTACACGAACTGAAAGAAGGCTAGTATATTTTTATCCCTATAGTGCATTTGAAGTTTTTGTTCGCGTTTTCTAAGCCCGCAGTTCTAGAGTCTTAACCTTAGTCACTGACCTGCACCCACACTCGCTCTCCCCATAGTTGAAAGGGTGGGTTCTGGCACTGAGCTTGACGATTTAGGGTTTAGGGTTGGGGTATAGTGTTTGCGGCCTCAGGCGCGTGGCGGCCGTTTGAAGGCCACGACGTTCAGGTGGAGTACGTCTTGGGAGACCCTTTGCTGAGGCTCTTCCTTCAAAGGGAAGGGGAAAGCCCTACTTTCTCTGCTGAATTTAAGGTGATCGAGTAAAGGGCTTATTTCTAAAGGCTTTAAAAATTATGATAGACTGGAATCATGATGCAGGTTTAGGGTTATGGAGCGTTGCAAGATTTTTCACTTGATTACACTGAATTCTTTCAACTCTGCACGATGTAGAGACTCAGTTGCAGCAGCGTAACGGCGAACACTGCACAAGCCGTGAATAGACGGAGTGGCGCAGCCCAGCTGCTGAAAATGCTGTGGCTGCGGAGGATGACAGGGAAGAAGCAGCATGCTCACCGTTTGCCTCTGGTTCTACCCCCAGCACGTCTACGACTGTGTTCTCTTCTTTTCGCAGGCCCCAGATAGAGCGGGAATCCTGAAATTCGTAGTGCGCCACGCCAGGCTTGGCTACAGCTCGCTGCTTATTCGTGAGTAGGGGCACTCCGGTGCGTGTGCAACTGCTGGTGGAAGAAACAACTTAAAAGGTTGTGCACTGTAATTGCAACGTTGTGCGTGTAATGTGTAGTGTGCATGTCCCATGCACACACAACTTGTCGACACGTATACGGTACGCACTTCATATACTGTGTGTTAAACAATGTATGCGCATGCACAGATCAACAGTATCAGAGATAACATATAGCCGTAGAGGCTGGGCCTGCATACAGTGACTATGGATGCATCTTCAGCAATTTGCTAATCATAGATAATGCATAAAATCGTGCTGACATAAGCAGGGGTGTGCCTGTTCACCTTGATTCTGGAGCAGTTATCCCGAAGTCTGGGCAAACACCAGTAGATTCGTTGGGCGACTTGTAGCACTAAAAAAGCTGCCCTAAAAAATTTAACGCATGTACTGCGCGGTTGCGTGTAGCACTAAAAAAGCTGCCCTAAAAAATTTAACGCATGTACTGCGCGGTTGTGCTGCAGACTCCCTTGCCCCTTTGCGAACTCCACGCACTGACACCGACTACCGCTTGCAGGCCAGCGGAGGCTTTTACTACTTCGTAGCAATCGCCGTTTTCCTCGGTGTGTCTTGTTAGTTTTCAAGGTGTCATGCGTGTTTTCAGCCCGTAGGCACCAACTGCGTACTTTCAGGCCCGTTGGGGGCGGTGGTCCGCATACATCATGCGATGCTGTGGGTTTAATTTAACGCTGAAGGGCTTCACATTTCGCTGATGTGTATCTTGTGTTTCTCTGGTGGAGGGAATGCAAAGCGAGGGCGTTCATGCGAAAGTGTGCCGATGGTCGTGCTACAGTGTGAGCTGGTGTGTAGGAGTACACGCACCGTTCCCGTATGCTTTGGTGTATGTTTACTTCAAGAGGAGTAGTATGGTGGCATGCAGTGTCTGTTGTGTTTCTAAGGGTAGTAGTGCGCATATCCCCGTTTCATGATGGCTTGACAGGGCGTAGGGCCATATGCACTGTGTGCTGTCGATGCACCTCATAGGCACCGCTATTCTCGCTCTGTTTCTCATTTACGGAGGCGAGCCCACAATGCAAAGAGCAAAGTCGGCATAAGCTACTGTAGTGCAGCCCCAGCAGGAGGGGGATGTAGGGATGGCCGCATTGGCATTCCTGCCTCTGCATCACAAGTTGTTATCAAATAAGTTGAGACTAATTAGGTCTCTTTGAGCAACTTACTCCACTTTTAAATGTATGTTCGCCATAGAAGGACGCGGTGAAAGCAATGGGGAAATCCCTACTCCCAACACTTTAGATGGTGTAGATGATATTCCTTAATGTGAAGCACACATATGGAGGTGCAAACATAAAAATAAAAATATTTTCAAGTGATCTGATGGACACAGTACGCTGCATGTTTGTTTTCCCCTCCGTTGACTGTGATACGGGGCCCTCGTGGGGCTCATTTGGATTGCTTCCGATGTCACAGGTCTCCTGAAGACCAGACGACCTCATTCAGGGAGAAACTTACTGGATGAAAACAATAATATGTGTACCTATTTGTGCCTATATAGGCACATGAAGGGCCAGGAAGGAGGGCAAGTGGGGCTTGCTTGCTGAGGGTAGACGCTAATCTCCTGGTGGTTTCCCGCCGCTGTGGCTTTTGTGTCTTCTTTTGCGTGATTTTCCCCTTTGAATTTTTCGCATCTATCTATGCGGTTAGGTGTCTGGCCCACGCTCACTTTATTTCATCCTTTTTAGCGAGGGCAAGCTCGATGGGGCCCCTGCAACCGGTGGTGAAGGCGCCCCTGGATCCAGAAGTGGGATGCCCGTGTTGCTTCTCTGAAGAAGAAGACGCTGCAGAAAGGGCTCTGAGATTTCATGTGCGAACTCAGAAGCAGCAGCTGCAGCACGAAGAAGGGGGCGGGTCCCGACGGCTGCAGCAGGTAGTCGACAAACCAGTTGTTTGGGGTCCTAAGGTGATGCCGCTAGCTTCTATTTTGGGGGCAACCCAGCAGGCGGATTCAAGCGAAAATCACAAGGACAAGAGACACAGAACAGACATACAAGGCGCCAGAGACAGCTTCGAGGTGAAGTGCATCCTGTCCACAGATGAGTGTCAGCGACTCGTGGAAGCAGCGGAGGCGCAAGGCTTCGAGTATTGGGCCAAAGAGACGGCTAGTGCACCCGGCCGAACCTTTGCCCAAAACGATAATGAATACCACCGGAGTATTGGCGGCCACCGCAGCAGTAGCAGTAGCACCAGTAGCAGGAGCGTCGGCAGTAGTGAGAGCCAACGCGCAAACCACAACTATCGGTCTGCGCACACAGTCGAAGTGGAACATCCGGATCTTGCTGACCTCATCTGGGTAGGTCTGTCTAGAGAAGCAAAGCAATCCACCTAGGTTGATATGCGAGAAGCTAACTGCATAGTATTGACAGTTTGCTAGGCTGGTTGTTTTGATTCTCCTCTTAGAACTGGGGAGATAATCAAAATAATTTTACGTGTCCCTCTCTAGTTTCTTCGATTGAAATAGGGATTTGGATGCACTTCAGTCTATCGATTCAGCAAAATGTCAAACTAGCCTTTGTGTCAGCTACGTTATTCCCCGGCATCCAATGCCTCCTTATCTTCTTTAGTAGGTTTTGCTCCAGGACGGTTAAACCTTGAATTGAAGTTTAGTCTCGTGACTATAGATTTGAACAACGTAAAGGAGCTGCAGATACAGTAGGATATTCAGTCTGTGCATGTGGGCTGTTGTAAGTTTTGTCGGCGTAGTTTTAGGTGTACGTTAATAATTCGAGCCTTGACATACGTTGGCTAGGGTATAGCGAACAGTATGGTTGTTGCTGCTGTTCCATTTGCTGCTTGTGCCTAAAGACGTTGCAAGTGCAAAACCCACGAGACGGAGGCATCGTTGTAGTTAACTAGGTAGAGGTCTAGCCAGCTAGCTAGACTGAGCGTCGGCTAGTTGCAACATTTAAGGCAGCGTCATCTCTTGCGTGTGTGTGTGTGTGTGTGCGTGTGTGTGCCGGTGTGCCGGTGTGTCTGTCTGTCTCTGTCTTGCTTGCGTAACAGCAACGCGTAAAGGAGTATGTGATTAGGGAGGTTTCTTTCTCAGAAGAAGACGGAGAACGATTTGAAAGAGACTTAGAGGGCACCTGGGAGGCCTGCGGGGTTAACAGTACTCTGTTGTTTGCCAGGTATATACTCAAGCAAACAAAGGATAAGCAGGCACAAATCACAGGCCTATAGCAACCGAATTGCGTCGGAGAATAGACTTAGGCTTGCTGCGATGTACATTACTGAAAAGCACATATTTTGTTAGTCGCAGTCGCAAATATAAGTGGAGAATGCCAGGAGACACGACAGAGAAGTAGAACCCGCAGCAGAGTGCATTATTAAGTGGAAGTCTTCAAGGACGGAAGGCAGCGGCATTAGCAAGGAGCCAAACTAGTGCCAAGAGAGGGATAGCACACACACAAAACATTGCAGGACAGTGCAAGACAGTGTTGCTCACAGGTATGCGTGCGCAGGTATACAGAAGGGGAGAACTTTGGGCCTCACACTGACGGGTGCACTGTTAAAGATTTCAATTGCCGGTCTTTGTGGCCGATGGTTATTTATTTGAATACTCCGAGTAGTAAGGGCGAGTACGGCTGCTTCAGCGCCTAGAAGCGGCTTTCAGGAACACCCTTGGCAAGATGCTTCGTTTCATGCACTTGCACTTGCTTGCATACCCATAGTTGCTTCCGCCATATATATATTATATATAT
>NW_013566551.1:0-80454 GCF_000499605.1 Eimeria maxima | reverse complement strand
TATATATATATATATATATATATATATATATACCCCGCCACTAGATACTAGGAAGCACACGGCTGTGAAAGGCTATGCTAGCAAAATCCTGCCCATCCACAATACCTGGGAACCTGTAATGGTTTGACAAACATTTGCAGTGCCACTCAGTTTTTCTGTTGACCCCAGATGCCAAACCAAAAACCAGCAAAAATGACCGACGAGCAGAACCTAGTAACGCAGGAGTTCCCTTACATTTACTGTCTGCGGCAGTGAAGCTGCGAACGGCACAGCCAGACTGCTTTGCCGGAACAGTTTTTCGGGTCGAGCCAAGTTCGTACTGTGCCTCTCTTGCGGACGGAGCACTTTCCATCGTAAGGGGTCTGCGAGACGAAGACGTCATGGTCGTCATAATAAAGGTGCGGAGACATCAAAGATCTTTCCGGAGACTCTTTCCTTCTGCCAGCGTATTCAAATGTGTAACATATTCGTGATTCCAGCAGGCTGATTCCGTTTGCATGCTAGCCAGCGTGACATGCTTGGTATTTGTAAACGATCCCTTTTGCTTTACTGTACCTGTCTTAGTTTGGACAACCAGATTGTGTACATCACGAAGGAGAATCAACTCCCAACGTATTGTCAGAAGGCATCACATTCTATAAGGGGCTTCTGATGAAGCAACTTCACAGGGAACGTGAGATTGGAGAGCAACTCGACTATGGCAAAGGAGCAGAAACTGTATCTAAGTCTTCAACTACGCAATCCGACGTGAAGAAGAGGAAGCCTCCCAGCGCTGTTGAGGGGGAAAGCCACGCAGCACCTGCGCACCTTACCGATGGAAATATAGACTCCCTGAAACACGAGCTGCAGTCGCTTCAACAGTCGCGCCAGAGGTTTGAAGGGTACCTCAGTACAACCAGAATGGCACAATCTTTTGTCCAAGACCAAATTGCAGCATATTCGTGTGCCGAAACCGAGCTACTGAGGGAACTAAGGACTGAAATGGAACAATCCTTTCTCCCTCCTCCTTCGCATAATGGTTCCAGGCGAAGCAGCCACAGGACGTCTCTAACCTCCTTTCAGCGCCTCATATCATTCTCCACTGGTTATGCTAATTCATCGCAACCAATAGAATCCCTGCTTGCCCAACTAAAGCCCCTTAGAGAACCTATAATTCCTGCTGAGCCACCAGTGCCTGGACCTAAGTTCCGGGAAGTTGTCCACTATCCGTCCTCCTCCCCTGCACTGGAGCCTCCAGCAAAGTTCTTTCTGTTTGCGCCTGTACCGACTACACCGACGGAAAAGGTGGAGGAAGAAGAAGGTAGAAACAGAACCAAAAGGCCAAAGGATGTGGCGTCTTCTATTACAGCCAAACTAAAGACGAAGCAGGAGAAAGGGTAAGGATGGCCGCATATAGGAATATGAAGCAGTACTCCTCTTCGTTAAGCTACCCGATGCACCAAGAAAGAACTGCAGAAATTAACTCGATTTGGAATATTTCACCCAGGATTCCCGATGGCAAGAACAAAACAATGTGTTTTACTCAGCGGAGAAGAAGAGAGCTTAGCAGTACGATTGACAGTGGAACCAGGGTTCACGAAGGCCTCCAGGTGGACGTTGCAGCCCCAAGCGGAGCAGCGCTTGCTCCTCAAATGCTATGCTGACGAAGAGGGAGAGATTGCATGCACTCTACACTTCTCAGTGGTTGGAGACCCTCAAACGTTCCTGCTTGCAGCAAAGGCTACCTGCTCTCTACCAAGGTTGCTTAATTTTCCTGAAGGCTGTTTTGAACATGCGATAGAAGAACGACCTCTTCAGTGTGCTATAAAAAAGACCTACATAAGCAGTGAGGTATATCTATGCTTCAAACTATATGTATCCATTTATAATTTGCCGCGCATTACTCGTCAACTTCTGAAAACGATAGCTGAAAACGATAGCTACAGCGTAGCACATACAAAGTTAAGGGCAACTTGGAGGAGCTGCAAAGCTAGCAGTGATACATGGGTTATTACAATGCTGTTTCTCGCAAGGACGACTTCTACGAGTTGCTCATTCTTCTGCTGGTATTCTAGAACGCACAATTGGATGGGGTTGGAAGCTGCTGACGAAACGTTGACTTTGGGTGAACCGGAACCACCTGCACGCTAATTCGTGTTACTCCACAGGGCGTATTTGACTGGGGGCCACTTCTTGCGGGGCGCTCAGCAACAAACGTAAAGTGCCTGTACTCCAAGACTTCTTCAGCCGAGGAGCTAGACCTCGTTGCAATTCCGCCAGAGCTTTGCGACTTTATGACCCCGCTAACGTTGCAGAATGCGTCTCCCTTCACAACCACTGTTAAGGGAAGTTTCGTTGGAACGAATAATACAGAGGGTGAGGCAACTGGTAGCTGGTAGGGTGACAATCGGGAAAGCTAGATCAAACTTTCTAAGGCCTCCCAGGGGAACCGATACGCCCTGTTGTTTATCCACATGTTAACAATATTCAATCGTCGGAAGCTGGTTTTCACTGTCAGCAGTGCGTATTTGGATGAAAAACCGGTCGGAAGAATTTTAGCCTCTGATGCGGCCTCTGTTGCTCAGTTGAAACTACCAGAGGACGGAAGCCACAGAAGGGACAAGCAGGAGATCCAATTTTCCTTCTATTTCCTTCTGAAATAACACTCACGCCAAATGCGCTGGCACACATGCATCTATGGTGCCTACCCAAGAGCGAAGGCGAAGTTACAGACAAATTAATCCTCACTCTCTCGGACAACCAACGGCCGCTGGAAGTCAAGCTTTCATCTCGTTGTGTGGCACCCAAAATAAACCTGCAGGCAGAGAACATCATGTTTGGAAGGGTTCTCACAGGGAAGACTGCCAGGAGGTTAGTCACTTCTAAAAATGGCCTTTACTGCGGCTCCGCATAGCCCATAGGCTGGAATACTGGTTGCAACGCTGCATACTTAACTATCCGATATTCGGAACGCCCGTCGTAACCACAGTTTGAACCACGATAATTCGCAGTTCAATGATGGCCGGAAGTTTTTGAGCATGCAAATCCTCGTGGAAAAGACAAAAACTTCCCTCTTTATACCTCATGAATTTGCACTGTTTGGGGTGATCGGTGTGAGTAGAACTGTCTTAATTGAGAACCCAACGCCTTTTGAAGTTCGTTGGAACTTCACAACGCAAGAGGTGCCATCAAAATGCTTTTATTTCGACCCTGAGCAAGGTGGAACCTTGGATGCATTCTCGAGCCAGCCACTTAACATTGTTTACGAAGCTCCCCCAAAGCCGTCTACAGCACAGTGCCGTCTTACCTTTCGATGTACAGATGTAGAAGGGATTGCAAACGGCTCCGAAGTCAAAATAATGCAAAGTGAGCAGCGCCATCGCCACTTTACAACACCAATTCGTCTTTTGCATTCCTTCCCCTTCAGAACACGGGGAATCGCCCTAATTTGCGTATGCTGGATCAGTTTCGGCAGAAGCCTTTTGTATTGATGCTGGAATCGAGCTGCAATCAAAGACACGAGTATTTGACTTCGGCAAGGTTCAAGCTTACCAGGAGGCCGAGATACCCTATACCTTATTTAACAGAGGAAAATATCCTATTGAATTTGACATTGAGTACGTCTATTGACAGGGTGGCTAATCGCAAACAATCTATCCCCTTCTTGCTTTCTGAGAGAAACCATGACACTGTTGGTTTGAGAGTAGACTGCCCCTGGCAATAAAATCTTGCGGAAATCCTACAAGTGTAGCCAAGAAATGAAGGGCCCGCAAGAACTCAAGCACCTCTTATAGGTATTCATCTACTTCGTAGCATGGATGCGGCAAATTGGAGGCTTGAACCAGGTGATTTTTCTGGATTCAGCTTCAGTAGCCCGAGGCTTCGAAACCTCCTAACGTTGACACCTCAAAGCGGCGAAGTTAAAGCAGGGGAACAACGGAAGGGAGTTGCACGTATCAGCGCCAGGCATGAAGTTGAACTAACTGGCACAGACGAACTCGCCCTCACAATCAAGGACATAGAATCGGGCTGTCACATGGAACCGCCACAACCACCCCTGCAGGTCACGGCTATCATAGCCTTCAATGAAGTGTCCTTGTCACCCCCGCGGGGTCTCAATTTTGGGCCAATAGAAAGTGGCAAGACAAGCCTGCTGTAGGTCAAGTATTTGAGCTTGGCGTTTTTACTGTAATATTTAAATGAGTTGGTGCATGCGTTTGAGACCCAACATCACACATTGAATGCGACGACAGCCCATCACAACTGCCATCAAACTGTGATAAGTTTGTCCGAGGTAATACCAAGGCAGTTTATTAAAAACGGAAAAAGCAACCCAGTAACTACGTGCAAAGGCGCATATTGTTCCTCGTGAGTTGTTGCCATCTCAGTTTCTTCGAACTGGAAAATAAGGGCCGTTTCTCGTTTGACTGGTACCTGGTCAACCAAGAGTGCATGTTTACTGCTCCTGAAGAGCCAGCTCGAGGACCCGAAACTGTTCAGAAGGGGGAGAAACAAAAGGTAGGGAAGGCCAAAATACAAGGAAAGTCTCCAGAAAGGCCTCTTGGAGCAACATTTGGGCCGTTTAAGATCGTACCTGTACGTGGCCAGCTGGACCCGGGGACTAAAGCATCAATACAAGTCGAGTACAGCGCTCAAGGCGACGCATCGCATTCTATTAGCTTAGCACTTCTGGTAAGGTTGGTCAGGTTGTTCCCGTTTGAATTCTGTAGAGTCCCTCTAAAACTGCACAGCTGGACTGCTCAGAGTTAATAGCTAGCGTACAGACAAATCCTCCCTGCGTCACGGCTCTGCTAAACTTTTGCAGGTTAATGGCGTGAGGATGGGACATGCTGACCAAGGTTTTGTGAGTTCCATCGGCCCAATCGCTGCATTCTTTGCAGATCCCTCTGCTCCCATAGATTTCGAGGCATACGGTCCGGTTAGGCCGGCTGCAAGCTATTTTATTCAAGGCCAAAGCAGCGTTCCATGCATCAGTCTCGAAGTGAGGACCCATAGCTGAAATGGGGAGCAACAAAACAACATCAATCCTCTGCAGTTTGTTTTTCACTGAAGAAAAGCCACCACCGTCGATTTCACAGTACCCGTGGTTCATGTTTTGTTTACATTCCCCGTACTTGTTTCTTTCTTGACAACTCATTGCATTTACGAGATGTCATTTGCAGCCGGAACAGCTCTTCCAAGAACAAGCGCTGGCAACTTCAATGGATGAGGCTTACGCCATATGGCAAAAACGTAGCGGGACAATTTTCGTGCAAGATGAAAACTGCCTATGCTTTGGACCCGTAATTGCTGGCTTTCCAGGATCGGCGTCGGCAGTCGTTGAAACGATTCGCATCGACAATCCGCAGCTTATTCCAGCTGAGATAATTTTCGAGATCAAGCAGGCTCCTAGAGGCCCACATGATAAGAATGCAAGTGTCCTGCTCCTTAACACCAGAAACGCAACCACTGTGAACCCGTGCTAAAGGGGAGCTGTAGCTGTAAAACCCTGAGCCATCTGCACCTCGAAATTGCCTGTGCTCGTTCTGCAGCAACAGGTAGCGGACGATTTAGCGTTTGATGTACAACCGAAGCGCATAGTTGTTGCCCCTCACGATTATGCCCACGCAACGGTGTCGTTCAAGCCCACAGCCCTTCAGCAGTACACATCGGCTCTTCGAATAGCAGTAGAAAAGTCCGCTAATCCACTAACTGGGCAGGCGCAATTTGACCTCCGTGGCGAAGGGACTCTCCCAAGCATAAGTGTGGCCTTCCCAGCGTCTGTTGTGCAGAAGGAAACAAGTAAGTGCACTCATCTAGCGCGTGACAGTCTCCTGCCATATAATCAATCGTATGCCCACGTCTGCACGCGGTAGCCAGATCAACATGCAAAGTAATACACAGAAAACGCCGGAAATTACTAATAAGTGCCGATGCACTGATTCAGAGCCGAAGAGCCACCTGCCCTTCTTCGATTTTGGGCGTATCGCTGTCTCGCGGACGGCGACGATACCGGTAGTCGTTAAGAATGAAGGGATAATTGCTGCAACAGCTCGTGTGCAGCTGCCACCATGCGATTCCATTGATTTTGATTTGCCCAGCTCAATGACTCTGAAGCCAAAAGAGGAGCAAATATTCTCCGTACGCTAAACATCTGTTGATTAAGCTTTTCACTTGTCCACAAGCCCTGTAGGGCAGGAAGAACGCCAACGATGGCTGATTTGTAGAGCTGCAACGCTAAAAGGGCTTCATGCGTGCCCATTGCCCTAGTGCACGCTAAACAAACCAAGGAGAACACGCTCTTGTCGTCGAAAAAACTTCGGGTCCCCTGTGATTGCCTTTCAGCTAGCCTACCGGCCGAAAACACCAGGAGAACTGGACTACAAATTCCGCATCATTACTCATGCTAATCCTTTCGAAAATCTTGAGATCAACATTAAAGGATGCGCCTTTGCAGAAGAGCTCATCTGGTCTGTAGTAGACACAGCAAATCAAACTGGCTTGAGGACAGGCGACGGGGAACTCCTTGATGGGAATCACTTCATGTTTGACGACGTGCCGTTGGGTAAGACAGTTGTTCAGGAACTTATGCTTCGGAACGTCTCGACACAGGCCATATCATTCGACCTAAACATGGAGTCATTAGGGCAACTGAAGGACAGGCTGACTGTCACACCTGGGGGAGGTATAATTACTCCAAATACTTCCTGCTTGGTGAACCTATCCTTCAAGAGTGACGAACCGATTAGTGTAATTCGCCACCCACTCCACTTCACAGCCTTGTTTTCACAGTGCTCGGAGAACAGTCCCAGTTCTTCAAAGACTCCACCGAAAATCAAGGGAAGGGTTAAGAACAAGCAGGCTGACTCCAAATCAGATGGAGCAGCACCAACAAAAATAGAGGTGCCGTCACCAGAGGAGCTGATGCTGTACATCTCCGTTGCGAGCGACGTTCGCCAGTGTGAAGTTAATATTGAAAGGATTGACTTTGAAGCCACAAGTCTCTTCAAGTCGCGTTTGTTCTCTTTTACATTAGTGAGTTGTAGTATCTGATGGGTCACAATTATCGCAGGGAGACCAACCGCTCATACGCCTACGAGGCTTTTCCATTGCTCTTTCTCATTACTTCACACTCCTGTACACTGCTCGTTAATAAACGTGATACGCTTTTGGTACAGACTAATACTTCTGCCGTCTCCGTACCGTATGAAATGTTCTTCGAGAAAGCGAATGAGCGCGATGACCCTTGTTTTTACAAGGTGGCACCTTGCCGGGGTCGCATTTCCAGTGGCGGGCAGCAGGTGTGCAATTCACTAATCACTGTAAATATATAATAACTGGTAACACTAGCATGCTTCTTGTTGCTACTCGTACACTTGCTTTTCCACTTGCAAGGCAGTCTCCAGTGGCCGTTAGCCGGTTGTTGTTGTAAACAAGAGCTTGAATTTAGCTCGTGGAGGCAAAAGTGGCAAGGGTGGCAACCTGTTCTCCTTTTCCTTGCAGACCGTTCAAATAACATTTTCTCCTAAGACTATGGCGGATTTTGACAGAGTCCTCATTTGTAGTTTCCCTAATTTAGTGAACGGATCGTCGCGTCTCTCCATACCAGTGACTGCCACCGCTGTTCGACCGATCTGCCACCTCGAAATCCCTCCGACAGATTATCTCGAACGACGCTCACAGAGCTCCGTTCTCCCGCTTTCCGATAACGTGGCTGTGAGCGTGAATGCGTGACCCTCTGGGGCTGCTGAACTTCCACACACAGATTCGAGGGCTGCGTAACATGCAAAGTTCACTAAAGGTCTATGCATTCATACACCTATTTAAAAACCTTCCCCCATAAAATGATGCAGACATTTTTGTGACTAACCATAGTTTGTATACAACTGCAGGTTCTGGAAATTGAAGGAGTCGGAGTTGGTGTCCACCACACAAGGCGAATTTATGTGCACAACCCGACTGCATGTGACATAGATTTCGAGTGTGAACCTGCGCACGTCCCCAATGATATCACAACGACGCCTTCAAGTTCCACCATCTCTGTTCAGCCTTTTAGATGCTTGACTCGCCGTGGACGGGTCCTCGCGTGTAAGAAAACGGAACTCGTCTTTGAATACTCCGCGACACAGCTGGGTGTGAGCGAAAGGCTATGGACCTTCTCAATACCGTGTGCGTCAATTCAGAAAAATATTCATCCTCCCAGCAATTCTGCTCAAGCGAGCAGCAGTAAAAAATTCAATTTTTGCTGTGATAACTATGGCGGATTAGGCACACGACGATGAATGTCTTATTTGCTACTGTAAGATGGAAGAGAATAGTGCTTGTATGAACCTAAAAGGGTCCCGCTTCCCTTGAGCTGTTTGTGTGTGCCTCATTGCGGCAATCAGCAAAGGAGTTGGTGCAAACATTGCTCTTGGTTGGACGGGCTACTGAGCCTCATGTTACGCTTGAGACGTCAAGAGTAAACTTTCCGCCGACGATTGTTGGGCGTACCAGTGAAGAAAAAGTACTACTACACAACAGAGAATCCATTCCTATTTCTTTTCAGTTTGACAGGTGAGCGACCCGTTCTCGTGGCAAAATGCTTTATATCTAATGGACACACAGCGGCAACGCTCATAGTAATATCTACTTTGCCGGGGGAAGTCATCAACCCTTGCAGCAAATGAACAACCCACAGCCATACGGAGGATAACATTTATTTTACCTAACCAACAGGCTAATCTACAAAGGATGCATTTGCACTTCCCGTGCAAAGTGGGCTAGGTCATAGTAGTAGCGGTTTGCCACGCAGTCACCGCAGGGCGGAATCCAAGTTCCCCAATGCCATTCTACTTGTGCATGCTACTAGACCCAACTGGACAATAAAATGCCAGAATTTCTCTACTCAAGAGCATATGTACATCTGCAGTGTAATATAATGGCAAATGACCCGATAAGCCAATTACTTCTTGTGATTGCTTTCTTCTGCCTCCATGCGCAGAACGCAGCTACAAGCTGCGGGTACAGAACTGAAAATTGCTCCGCTGAGCGGCAACTTAGCTCCACAATGCGCCGTTCCAATACGGATTCAGATGACCCCATCGGAACAGAAGAACATAAGTGTCAGTATTCCCTGCAGAATCAAACAAAAATTCCGAAATCTCAGGCTAGACATCAAAGGAGAGGGGTATTACCTCATGCCTTCGTTAAAACTCGTCGAGGAAGGTATGCTGGACGAGCTTTCATCCGTATCGCTTGTATTGCTCAACCATATACCTACAAAAAATTCGTTCTACCCGGCGAGCTAACGTGCTGTGGTATGAGGATTGACTATATGCAGAAAAGTTTGCTGTCCTTTTCAGAGGCTGAACGCACCTTGGAGGGTGAGTCAGAAAGCTTCGACTTTGGCTGCGTACTAGTTGGACAGAGTAAGCAGATCATGCTGAAGTTAGGCAACAACGGCAAGTATGACTTCAGCTTCAGGTGGATAACAAAAAGCCCAAAAGATTACGGCGGTGCGGGTAGCATAACTATTCAACCAACTGAGGGTAGGCGACGGGACTGAATTAAGGGCTCGGTGATCTTAAGCATTTTGTTAGCGTATTGGAGTTCCTATAAATAAAGGCGTCAATTAGTTTGCATCGACACATTGATCAAGTTGTTCGGCAGGTACTTCTACTTGCAGCCAATCAACGCAACCATAATGTCGTAATTTCGCAATTCCTGCCTGTTTTATCCACGCGTCTACCACATGCCACTTAACTGTTTTGCCATAATAGCGCAAAGTGTATGTTTTAGCGAAAAATTGTGCATGGTAAGAGTTTGTAAGGAATCACTCAGCATGCTTCCACCTCCCAGCAGCTCCACCAGTATCGCGCCCTTGGTTTGCTCACGGATAAACTGCCATGCCAAACGTATGCAATTTCTCCAGCAAAATTCGTCCCACAACGTGAACATCTGCCAAGCAATATATCTAGGTTTTTCCGTGTCATATACTAATAGATATACCAGTATGCACCTCCTCTTCAAACTGCAACGCTTCGATCTGTCAGGATATGTTCCCAAGGGACAAGTTTTCAACTGCATCGCCGCTTTTGCGCCAATCGCATCAACAAACGTGCAATCGTTGCAAGCAACCTGCGAGGTTCAAGGGAAGACCGTATGCAAACTGCTGTTCACGGGTTCATGTACAACCCCAAAGGTGTCCTTCTCCTTTACAACCCACGACTTTGGAGCACTCTTCGTACCGCACGCCTCAGATATGCCTTTTGACGATTTGTCCGTCAAACCTCGCACATCCTCTCAAGCTATGTTAAAGATCACAAATTCTGATGCCCAGCATCAATGCTCCATCTCATCCCCATACTCTCCAACAGAAGGCTTCGATTTTCAGCCACTGCAAGTCAACTTGTCTCCTGAAGAGGTGTTGGAAATTCCAGTTACCTTCAGTCCTAGGGAGACAAAACTTTACAGGGCAAAAATCCCCTTCTTTGTCAACGACCAACTGGCTGCTACTATTCAACTGTCTGGTAAAGGGATACCAGTAAGGTGAATTTCCTTTATTCTCTTTTCCCTGAAATAGCCGAGCCGTCAAACAATTTGGAAAAATTGTAGTATGAACCATCCATGTAGCTCCACCGATTAACAAGGTGACATACTATCACTGGAAACACACACATGCCGTGGGACACTCGTTCCTTGTCTTTTCCCAGAGTCGAAGTACAAGGTACTGACAACGGAATTGTTAGGCTCCCACCAGTCCTGCGCGGCAAGGGCTCATGCCAGTCAATTCGTATTATTAATCACTCCGAGAAGGCAGTGTCATTTTATCTAAAGAGCCCAGACGGGGAGCTCGGGTAACGTGATATCTTGGTTAAAGCGGTCGGTTGCTTCTATTCCATAGTACGATGCATTTCCCATACTGCGTTGGAACTACGAGGGCTAGTGCCTGATTGTGGTGTTTCTGTCGATGCCCAGCGCCAAGGGAGTTAGTTGGCGTCCCGCATCGTCGTCGTCTTCAATGATTAGATTGCCGCCCAAGCAGAGCATTGGGACTGAAATACACTACAGTCCCACTGCACCATGCCAAGAATTCCAGCTACCTTTGGTAGCAGAGTGCTTTGATGAGAGTATTCATGGCCCTCAGGCACTTTCCGTTTTCCTGTGCAAGATTTCGGGGAAATGCTTTGAAACTGAGGTTAGGTGAAGCTTTAACTCTGGCATGCGATTTCACCAAAAGTACTCAGTTTGGTGGGAATGGCTCGAAATAATTTCTGCCCATGGTCAATGTTTTGCTAAGAGTCAGCGGCAGACGGCGCACATAGTAGCATGGCTGCAGGTAAAATACACTGCTGTTGGCCGATGGTTACTGTAAATGGGAATACTCTGTAGTTGGGCTCACTTTCTGCCTTCGCTGCAGCTTCGGCTGCGACCTCCCTCAGTGGCGTTCGGTCAGGTCGTTGTTGGCTCGTGGATGTCACAAGACGTGCTGCTCTCCAACATTGGGGAACTGCCCATGGCTTTCCGCTTCTCTAATTCGGAGGCACACCCGGGTTTGATTTCAATCAGCCCTTCGCACGGGACATTGCAGCCTCGAGCGAATCAACAAGTCACAGTAACATTCCGTCCCACCAAGGTAACAAATCATTTCCCTCTCAAAGCTATTCATATAGAATGTAGGTGCAGTGGTAAATGCATTTCACAGCTTTCCAGTGGTCTGGCAATTACTAGGTAGTCATCGTCGTAGTGCCGCCGAACAGTCAATATGCACATGCATTTGACCCCGTAGTGGTTCGGTTGTTCCTGCAGCAGACAGAACAGTTGGAAATAGAAGACATCATATGTTTTGGGCATGCACTTTGTGGTCCAAAAGACACACATACAGAGGTGGCGCGGCTGAACTTCACTGTGACCGGTCAAAGCGTTCCATTGCCTGCCGATGCACTACATGTACTTAAGTTCGCCACCAGCGTGCGTACTCCAGTTACGAAGACGTTTTCCTTAAAAAACCCGAAAAAGGTAGAGTGGACGACGACTCCACACATATCTATTGAATCTCCAAAAGATGGCAACTACTTCTCATGCCAGCCTACTGGGCCCATCACAATCCCTCCTCAACAAAAGGTGGCCCTTCAGCTTACTTATCATCCAATGACCATGACCCTCGAAGCCGGAAGTCAAGAGCAAACCAATGCAAAAGGACAACGCCGAACACTCCCCTCACAGCACACAGCCACACTCTTCTGTGCACTTCCAGCTGGCGAAGCCTGTTGCATAAGGTGATTTTCCCTGTCGACATAGCAGCGCAACTACATTGTGCCTTTAAAACGAAAAGTTATGAGAGCTGTACCCGAGCGAGAACGGAAGCTGGCACGGACACGCAGGTGCCTGACTATGCCTGAACTCGTCAAAGCAGACTGAAGCTCAATGGCTTGGTAGCCATGGAGTTTCTCCTTGCGTTTTGCTACCTGCAACTAGAGGATGGTCCTCCTGCGTTCCTTAAGCGAATTTGCTGTAATACGATGCACACAACCAAGCCTGTCTGTCAATGTCTCTCAGGATGATTGGTACGGCGTCGGAACCGACTGTGGAGCAAACAGTCGAGACAGTTGCCACCTGCAAGCAACAGACTACTATCAATATCAAAATTAGTAATTGGCTGGATATACGGCAAGCATTCAACGCTACTTTTACAATCCTGCAGCCTTCCGGAGGACAGGGCATACACATCCAGGTGGGCAGTTTATGGCACAGTAACCTGTCAGTGCAGCATGCATATATTTACATTATATCATCCCCAACTCCATTCCTCTCGTCACGAGCAAACCTCGCGCAGAATCTACCAGATGTGTTGTCTCCTCAATACCGTTCCACAACCAATTCAGCATCTGCGGTCAGTGGTACGTCTGCTGAACACACCCGTTCATGTAGGCACCTTCCTTCATCGACATTGCTGGAAATCAGACCCGAGAATACAGGTTTACCGCCTTCGCATTAAAGCCTTGCAACGCCAGTATCCGCTTCCAGTTTACGAATCCATCGACGGGAGACTTTACACTCGCGGAGGTCAAGATTCAATTCAACGAAGGCGGGTGGATGGACACCATATTTTTTGAAGGGAATACTCGGCAGCTCCTCCGTCATAGGTTGGAGATTGAAAATATCTCAAATAAACGTGCAAGCCTTCAGTGCACGTCGGCGCACCAGGAAATATCCTTTAGTCCTCAACCCTTCATCATTGCCCCGCAGTCAAGCGGAGTAGTAGATGTTTTAATGCGCGCGACCGCACCAGGATGTGGAGAGACAAGCGTGGTGTTGACCAGCGATGAGTTGGGCTTGTTTAAATACCTCGTGAAATATAATATGCGAAGCCCAGGTATAGAGAAAAGGATTACATGCTCGGCACCCCTTGGGAGAGATATCCAACAGTGTGTTCGCTTCATGCATTTTGGAAAGAAAGCAACGACTTATCAACTGAGTTTGGAATGGCCAACAGATTCTATACCTCCTCAAAAAACATCTGCTCTATCTGAAATCTTCTCTCTAGAGAGCAAGGCAGTACAAGTCCCAGCCGATATCGATGGCCAAGGGATCGAGATGTGCATTCCCATAAAATTTGTCCCTTCTCGGATGCAAGACACTAAGGCAATCCTGTGTGCCCGTGGGCCAGAGGGGCAAGAATACAGAGTACGGCGCTGTGCATGCAGCTCAGAATGAATGGCCAACGGAAAATACTTAAGATTTCCATTTGTTCGTTAAATCTCTAGCTTTGCTTCATATTCAAAGGTGTCTGGCTGGATCAGATTTCGTGTGAACCTGCGCAGGCCCTTCTTGTTGGACGCACCACGCCTCCAGAGGCCCAAGGGCCTATGAAGGTACCAAAGGGTAAAGGTCTTGTCCTTGAATTCAAAAACCCCATGGAGACAGCTAGTGATTTCACAGCACAGGTGTGTGAAGTCATACGTTTTCTTTTGGCGATGTTCGCAGCACGTGGGTTTTGCGAAGTTGCCTTGATCGGCGTTGGGCTCACCAAGGTCTTAGGATGAATCACTTAATTTGTCTGGCCAGTGTTGTATGCATTTTCCTTCCTTCTGTACTGCAGGTTGACCAGGCTGCCTTTGCTCTAGATAAGAAGACGTTCCGCCTTGAACCACGAAAATCCACGACTATCACTGTTTCACTTAAAACTGAAGCACGCGCCACAGGTAAGTTCATGCAGTCTCCAGTTGCCGGCGATATCTTAACGGCCAGCGCAAGTCCTCTCTGAGTGTCAGGCACGGCACGCATGGCTCCCTAGGCTGTGTACAGCAGTATTGTATTCGTTGGGCCATCTCACTGTTTTGGCTTTTCAGGGCGGCTCATCATCAGCGCTGAAGCTGCGCCAAAGTGGATTATTTACCTGAAAACTGACTGACCCACTACATCCCAGTGAGTTGTTCATTCGTCTATTCTGTCTCCATCCTGCCTCCTACTAGAACGGGAGGAACAGTAGGACTCAATAGTAAATGAAGGTCTTACAACAAGCACACCCATGCACACGCATGCGTTGACCAATGCGTGATAGGCGGCATGAGTTTTTAAGGTATCTTTGCGGACACGCGGATTTATCACTGTTAGAGCCATATATCCTCATTTGCACGATCCTCCGAACTCTGAATTGTTTACGCAAAAGGTTGTGAACTCACTACCCTTTTGCCAACCAATTCAGAGGTGGCAAACATTTTCATGTTTTTGCATTATCCTGAAACAACTGGTTAGTGAATCGCCTGATTGACGAAACTATATGCGTATAGCGTCTGAAATTGTTCCCACCTGGCCGCGTGTTCGCTATGTTGGAACCCTGCAAAATGGGGCCTGCTATGATGGTGCAAGGCTGTAAAGCTCGTGAATACATAGGCCAGCAAGTTTCTCGGAGACACACTGAAGTATGCACTAGTATCTGAGCACTAGATATACGAAGTTGGCAACACTCCTCAAGCAGAGCAGGGAGCATCCGCTGTCGCCGCCCGCCACTACAGAAATTACAAATTCTACCAGACACGCCCGGCGATGAAGCCGGTTAAGACTAAAAGGGGTCGATAAAGTATGTTGCCTTGGTCAGAACCATCCTAGCTATGCCTGACGTTTCAGTCAGCCAGCGCCTGAAGGAGCCGAAGAGAAGCGCATACCTTTTTGGCTCGCACACGCTCTTGGCTCGTTCACGTCCTCCCACAAGGTGTTCACCGTAATGCTCCCCGCAGTGTCATTGCGAAGCTGATGACGCATGGGTATTTGCAGTCTTAAAGAAGACCACCGGAAAAATTCGAAAATACAACATGTAGTCTATGGAAATGCTGCCATCACCAGCAAGGCTACGGGTCAAAATTCGCTCAAAGCTGTGTGCTGTTGCATTGGGTCATCCACCTTTTGTGGTGCCAATGCAAACATAAACACAAATAATGCTCGTGTGGTCACACAGTGCTGCTTGACGATACAAAGGCAATGAAAGATCGATGTTAAGCCAACAGGATGTATTCCACTGAACAAACGCACTTGCGACAAGTACGCGTTACTCCACCACACCGTCACACAACAATACCGGAACGAAGTATGCCCTTCCTCACAATATACTTCCGAGGTCAGCTCGTTCGTAGCACCGTCGGCTCCTGCATTATCTTCTGAACAGGCGACCTCATTGGCAGGTACAGCCGTCGAGCTCCGCTTGCTCTACCGTAATTCAGAATCAACATGACTGACTGTGCCCGTCGCAATTTGTCCCGCTGGTAGGGGATCAGTGGGAGCTGGAAACGGGAGAGGTGTGTCAGCTTCGGGTTCTGGGGGCTCTTCAGCCTCCCTCGATGGGGAAGGAAAAGCAATGGTCACGCTGTCTGACAGGGTTGGAACCACCTCCGGAAAACCGGAGGCCGTTGAAGGGGCCTTTGCCTCGGCTGTGGGCAGCTTCTCAAACAGAACGGTGAGATTTTCAAATCGATCGTCGTCCCCCATAGCGGCAACTCTCACGGAGTTCACTTCACAAGGACTATCGCCGGCAGATGCCATCAGCGCAGCAATTGCACCGTCCACTCCACCCCCTACATCTTGGTCAGCTGACCACGCGACTGGGTCTGTGTACACCCGAAATGACGTCTGTTCCATTACTTGCCTGAAATGAGTCGGCCGAAGCTCGTAGACTAACGAAATGTCAAACCCCCCCGGTGCCGGTGACATTCTATACGTGAAGGCCGTTCCTGTGTGGGAGACTGAATGGTAAGGCAAGGTTAAGCTTGTTGTGCGTGTTTCTCCAGCCTGCGACACCAAGGTAGCTGAAGCAACATGTAAAGAATGGGCCACGTACTGCCCAAACCAACAATCTTAGTTGTGTAACATACGCAGTACAAGCCACCTGCCAGCCACCAGCATTCGCTCACAGCTCTTCGACAAGACAGAGGTAGATGTTCAGCAGCAGCCACGAGAGGCACTTGCGCAACAAATAAAACGAAGGCCATTCACGCAGAGTGTAGAGTTAACTATATCGTATGCACAGACAAACTATTGGTCGGACGCACCTTGCTGTAAGTCTTTACATCGAACGTCCTGTTCAATGCGTTGAGCTCCGCCGTTAGGCAAGGCGCTGCACTGATGGTAAAATGCATGGGGGCACGGGTAGCAGATACCCGAGCAGAGCCAGCCGAAACATAACTCTGAAGTAAGAACATCATATCTAAAGGAATGCACATCCCGGTGTTTGCGTCCAGCGAGTAACCCGGAGCACATAAACAACGGTGCGCCAAAGCACCCTGGATGCATTCCATAACCGCCTTTGATTTTCCACAGATGGAAGGATCCGAGCACTCAACAGCATCGCAAGCCTTCATCACAGGGGTCGTCTCGTTTCCGACGGTTTTGAAATTCGAAACGCATTGACAAGAGAAAGCCTCAGATCCGTCGGAAACGCAAAGTGCATCGGGTCCGAAAGCTTTGCAGGTGTCAACCTTGCATGCAGGAAGAGAAACGCACTTCCCCGTTTTCGTGTGCAGTGCGTACCCCGCCTTGCATTTGCAAATTTGTTTTCCCGAGTCTTTGTCTACCAGACACGCATCTACTGCTTCCGTTGTTCCGCAGTCACTGATCGAGCAGCTGGTGGTGGAAAGTTCGCACATCTCGCGATTTCGGTTGTAGCGCCATCCTGGAAGGCATTCCGGCAGACACTCTTTGGACGCGTTCATTTGAAATCCGCTGGAGCATGTATATGCTCGTTTATTACCTAGTTTGAGGCATGCATTCACGCCTTCTTGCCAACCACAGGCAGGTGAATAGCACTCGTTTTCTACACACTTTCGTAAATTCGCATCCCATTTAAAACCTTCTTTACAGGCGCAGATCCTGCCGCCAAGCCCCATGGAGCAAGACTTCGCATCGTGTGCCTCAGCCGGCCCGCAGAGAGCTGCTTCTTCTTCTGTGCACTTCTGCTGGCACTTGTTGTCTCGCGCATTCAATACGTACCCGTTACGGCACGTGCAAATAAACTTTCCAGTTATTGGGTGTTCCCGGCAAGTATTTACTCCCTCAACGGGGCCGCATGGGGCCTCTCTAGCACACCTATCGAAAGGAGCCGGCACGCATTTGTTCGTCCCGGCATTAAAGACATAGTTCATCTCACACACGCACGTGGCCTCGTACTTCGTCTGATTCAGTGGAGTCGTCACCACCTTAGATGGGTAGCAAAACTTCACGGCATCTGCAGGGCCGCAGGCTCCGTCCGCGCAGACATCTGAGGCACACCCTCGCAATGGTAGCAGCCACTAGCACAGAGCGCAGCTTCAAAGCCTACTGGCAGCGATAAACTAGGCAGCTAAACACGAAATACGCAGACGCCGTACCCTGAACACGGCAATGAATCATCACTTGGCGGAGTAGCACCGCTATACAGAGGCTCAAGACTCAGAACAGAACGGACTATGGGACCGGTAATGAAAAGGCGCATATGCCGCTATATTGAATGAGCCATCTGTGGTCTGACAAACTGTGGAGTCTAACAAGCTGTGGAGTTGGACTGAACAATCCCAAGATCTGAAAGGCAAACTGGTTGCTCCACTGTAGGAAAGCTAAACAATAAAACTGACCCGCAACACACTTCTGCCGGCGTTGGTCTGCAACGAAGGAGGACTGACAGACGCAGGCAGCCCCTGACATACGCCCGCTAAGAGAAAGCTCAACGCAATGAGAAGCTCCGTCTAAAGCAGAGCACATGTCCCCGAATTTTTCGCAGCCTGCAGCACAACATCGAAGTCGAGACATATTCACACGCTCTACAGGCCTCCAGTTCGTACTAAACAAGACAGAATATGAAGCAAGCCAGCTGCAGGAAGCCGGGCTGTCAGGTTTATCCCCTGGTACTACCTACCCCAGCACCTGCTGGGGGTAGGCGGAGGAAAGCGACACGACTCAAAAATGGCGTGTGCTCACTGCAAGAATCTGGAACTTGCGGAAAGGAGCTGCTGCAGGGCTCTTTCTTGCACACTAGAGGACTGCTGGTACTTGTATCAGGACAGCAGAGGCCATCCCCGCAGTACGCTCCGGCAGCGTTTAGAGCGGGTTCCCTCCGGCTGCCGCACGCCACGCCCTCAATCCCCTTAAGACAAAGCCAAAATGCTTGGCCTTTGTGGATCAGAGTCACGTCATCGCCGTTTTCTGACGGCGCAGCGACACCGAACAAAACCGAGGAAACGGCGAGGACCACACACGCTGCCAGACAGCCCTGAGGGTTCCTCATACTCAAGGTGCAACGGCAAAATTAAGATTTAAAATGACCTGGTTGCTCCTAGCTAGGGTCATGCCCACACCTCATCGCAGCCAACGGGCCCCTCTTGGCGCGGTGCTGATTTCTGGCGGGATAGCTTAATTACAGTGATATAATGCCAGCACTCCAGGGGCACTTGGAAAAGCAACGAGCAGAACCGGCAGTAGGTCCCGCTAATAGAGGAGCGGAGCCAACCGCTGAAGTAATACAAACAGCTGCATCAGCGTAGAGTAGAGGGCCAGCAGTATTCCAGAGTCAATCAAGCCTCAAGGCCATCTAAATGTGGATCTCCGGCTTGATACTCCTTTGCATGTTAGCGTAATCTAACTGAACGCGCTTGAGACTGGGAAATTACGACGCTGGTGGACAAATGGCACCCGCGGGATTTGGAGGACACGCGGAGACAACAGACTGCCAGGCGCGTGCATATTCCTAGTTTCTTTTAGACAGATTATACATTTTAAATGACATAGGAACTCTGAGGAATCGGGTAAGATGAGCTAATGAAGAGAGAGTACACAAACCGAGTCGCCGTTGGGGCCCTCTAGACCGGACCGCTGCTGCATCCCTTGCGCTATCACGATCACTGTGAGTGATCTTCGCTGCTTCTTTCTACTTTCCAATAGTAGTGAAACTAATGTGTATTAGAGGCAAATGACTTGGAGAAGGTGAGGGTTGGAGACTGATTTTCGGGACAGCACGCTGCTGAACAAGACAGTTGCAAGAGGGTAAGAGGCCACCAAGAAGAGGCCCCTCATCACACTGGGGGCGTCACAAGTAATTTGCTACACCAGCTCTTCAGAAATGTTTTCTCAGCTCGCTCTTAACCAGAAGACATCTGCCTGCATGAAGTTGCGGCGAGCCCTTCACGACGAAGGCGTGACAGCGGCATTAGGAGCATCTGTTGGTTGATTGCCAAAGTGAGGGGCAGCGTGAAAAGGGCGCTGTAGTTATCCCCTTTTGCTGTTTAAGGTACAGAGTGGAGCACTGCCACAGGTGCTCGGGGGGAGAAGGCAGGCAGGGGAGTTGCTCTGCCTAGCCGGGCACATTAAAGCAATCCCGGTTGATGTCGGGGTTCCGCAGTTGCATTTACTAGCCACAAACGATCGGTGGCTCATTTCTCCGTTATTGGTTTGACACGCTATGCTATGCTGTAGGAGATACTGTTGCAAACCAAAGTATCAAGTGCCCAGTGCCCAGGATTCACAGTCGACGCAGACCGGCATCTAGGGTATAGTGCAGACGAGTGTTCCACCTATCTGTGAGCATTGACCTTGATAAGCGCCTCAGAAGCGGAAGTTAGTCGTGGTTTAGAGGGCGTTCACCAGCTGTGCAAATGCAGGGTGCTGAATCACCCTCATGTTGTGCGCTATAGACCAGCGGCGCCCTTGTGCCTCCAATTGCTTGGAGTCGGCAATGCTGACGGGGTGGAAGATGCAGGTCTATTACTGTTGGTGCTGTTTCTTTGGTGCATGCCTGCTTCTAATGGTGCTAGCGATTTCATTGCTAAAATCTAAGGGACAGCTCCATCCCAAACGGCAGACACTAACTGCCCCGGTCCCCGTAACCTTCGCCCCCACAAAAGTGAAGTGCAGAAGCAAAGCGCAGCTGATCAGGTGATAGCTTAACTTACAGCAAAGGCTAGGTAGACATTCTGATGGATAGCTCCCCTGCAAATCTACCCTGCAAATCTCACTGCCCATGCTGAATGCCTCGCATAGCTGGACGGTCCAACGCAACACCTAAGGCCTCAGGCAAATCGCAAACACTGTGTAAGAACTAAAATGAAGTATCGACAGCAGGGCGACAGTGTTGTTCCTGCCTGCCTTCAGGCTTTTCGAGCCCAAGCCTGACGGGTTTTCGTACAGCCTGCCCAATATAGCTATTGAACTACAAGGCATTAGGGAACCGAAATCAAAGGCCAGCTGCAGGTATACTAGCCCTGAAAGAGAACGAGTCTGAAATAGGGGGGGTTCGTGGTTCCTACTTAGACAGACAACTCATTGGGGACTCCACAGGAAACAGAAGAGTTTGGGGTTGGTCCACATGGAAGTTCAAGTATAAATGCGCTCGCGTGTCTATGTCTCAACAGCTCGAGGGATCCGGAGAATACCCCAGAGATGCGTCTTCTTTGAAGGGGCTGTTCTGCATGATAGATATCCCAAGGCACTCACATCTGCCACACGCATGCAAGAACCCGAGCAGGAAAGGGATACACGCATTCGCAAGAAGGCCGCGAAGACACACGTAAAATCTAATTGGAGTGTCAGAACGGCAATCAGTCGGGCGAAGGGTAGTGTCCCCTCTAAACCGCACGGGCGCCGGAGTATTAATTCACCAATAAGGACACAAAGGAAAATCCATATGTCCATAAAACCGCAGAGCAACTGTCGCTGCTGACTGACGCCCCGAACAAGCCCCATAAGAGCCCGTCTCATAGAGGCGCCGCCCAATCTATGGTGCTTTAAGAAGGCCAAGCGGCCCATGAATAACGCTGCCAGCACTGCGAGGAGCACAGGAAAACTAATGGACGACCTCTAACACACAAACTTCCCGGCGTCCTGAGCCGGTGTCCCTGCGCTCCTATAAGAGCTGCGGGGACCCAGGCCCCCACCCCCACCCCAAAAGCTTTACGCCTCTTGATATGCAAAGGAGAGCGGAATGCCACAGAAGCCACAGAAAAGACAAAAAACACTAAGGAAACTCCTGCTGCAGGAGCTGCTCCAGGGGTTTGGTATTCCTCCTTAACCAGGCGAGGACCTCCTCGCTGGTGACAGAAACCGCCTTGGGCAAAGGTGGGCAAAAGGGAGCCTTCTTTTCCTTAGCAGCCAGCCGAGATGATATGCGCGAATAAACATCTCCATGATAAGCGTCAAGCCAGGCTACCTCCTGAAAGACACCAACCCACAAAACGACGTCGTTTAGGAGCTGGTCCTGGCTGAACAGACCGACACTTTGGATGGTTTGACCCCTCGCTGACGAAGCGCGAAGCATAGGTATATGGATGGTTTAGGGTGCCCTGCCGGCCTGCATATGTGCTCGGGAGAGGCAGCCTAGCTACGAGAACAAGTTAGCTAGCTACAGTGCCAACTAGAACAATAGAGTTAATATCAAATCTGTTGTCCTAGCCAACCTGAGGAGAGAGAAGCGAAGCTTCTATGAGTCTGGCCTGAATAGGCACCAGAGTAAGAGACTCGAACTGTAGAAACCGACGACCCCGATAAATGAGGTCGCTCCTACAAGTAGCAACAACGCTCACAATATAAACAGCGAAGAAAGTGAAGGACGCCCACGCCAGCGCAGGTGTGGCACGTCCTGCATCCAAGGGTGCAAGCTACGGAACCTCTCGCGGTAAGTTAGCCATTCAGTAACAACCACGATGCAGCGCCACCAGCCATTCGACAGAACGTGCAGTGTTACCAGGTGACTCTTACGCAGTAGCGTGCGTTCCTTAGATTAGGGAGGCGAAATCACGTGGAGACAATCAGGGAAGAAAATACGAGCCAGCATGCAGAAGTGGGTGTGGATACGGTGGAAAGAAGCAGGAATGTATACTGTTGTATACCCTGGAAATGTGTTTGTAACTTACGGCTTCACCGCCGCCAGGTTCTCGATGCGAATTCCAAATGCCCCATCCTTATAGAAGCCTGGCTCTATGGAAAGGACAGCACCAGGGCGCACTTCGTGCAGGGAGGCCACCCCCTACACCACAGCGACCAAAAGCAGAAGAAAAATACTCTCGGTAAGCACGGCGGGCCAAAAGGAGAACGGGTAACAAGGCGTACACGTAAACTAACCCGCTTCTCCGCATGGGAAATCTGGGAACTAGCAGTACTAGTTGGTGGGAAGAAAGTCTCGGAGCAATGGCAACAAGACAGCTTCTCCTCACCGTCAAGCGGGGAGATATGCCAATGGGGCCCTCGTGCACATTTAAGAAGTGCCCAACGCCGTGGCCAGTCCCTGCAATGGAAAAGGAAATAGCATCAAATAAATTTCGATCGCCTTCTGCTATTTCCGATTTTTCCACCGTCCGTCTTGGTAATTTCACAGCTATGCACTCGTCCAGACGTTTGTCAATACATGACTATCTTCCTGCGCATATGCTTGTACATATGCGCCTCACAATCAGCTCCCCCCTACGTGTTTCTGTTTCGTTTAGCCATATCGCTGTCTCCATATCTGTCGGCCCTGCTGCGTTGGTCTCTACTTATGCCCTGCTCTTCCCGATCTTAAAGCAGCTTCTGGTACGATGTGCAATGCATGCAGGTTTCTGAGTTCTGTGGATGTTGCACCGACCGTGAAGGTAGTCTAGGCCTTTATTCCAGAGGTGCTGCCGCGCCAGTGCATCAATCTGAGGCCCCCTGGAGCCCTCAGGAAACTTCTGTGCGCTCAGCCCAATCATTCCCTGTTGACAAACCAACACTGACCCTCTGCTAGTCTCAGGGTTGTACGCATACCAGACAAGAAATCCGAAGCACAATCTGAAATGAAAAACGATACGCCTACCCAGTCCCTAAAAGGCAAGATGTGTCTACGTCGTACTTGGCATTCACGCGATCCAAACGCCTCACCTTGAGCACAAGGGTGTAAGCTTCTTTTTGCTCCTCGGTGGGCTGGCCCAAATGCAGCGTGCGAGTTACATCTGTTGTACCCATCAGGTACTGTCCCCCAGAGTCCAGTAGGAACACTGGGGTTTCCTCTTGAGCCAGAACTCCCCCACCAGGGCCTCTAACTGTAACACACAGCCCATCTCCAGGCTCAGATAATGACGCCTTGAGCTGTAGACTCGTCTTCGGGTCCGGCCTGGAAAATACAGAACAAGAAATAATGGTAAGGCATACAGCTGCTGCAGCTGCCTCTGCTGCTATACCTAGTACTCTCGGGACACCTCAGATATCCGTCCCAGTTGATAGCCGGTCTCGGGTACAAAAGCACATTAGTCGATGCTCGGAAAGACGGGCACACGATGGCAAGCACGAGCACGGCACAAGAGGTTTCATTGCCGCCATCTTCTGGCTGTGCGCCTACCTGTAATGCGCTAAGGCGCAGTTGGAGCCGAAACAAGATATTGATGTGAAGGAAGTCCCCCTAAACAACGAACACTTTAAGGCAAACCAACGGACGCAGAAAGAAAACTAAACTTCTTCCTTGATAGGCGACATGGACTGCGAGGGAAGCGACGGGAGCTCACTGCTTCCTCCTCCTCGTGGAGCTGCTGTTGTATCTGCTCTAGCAGGCGCTTCTGCTGCTAATTCAGCCACTTGAGCTAAGGGCAGTTTGATGTATGGGCTTTGCGCGCAGCTTACGGTAGCTTCTCTCGCCGCGTCTACCGCTTCCTTGAGAGTAAACTCTGTCAGGATGCATTCCCCTTCGCCGGGTAGCGGTTCCTGTTGCTGTGTTGCTGCTGCTCTGGCGTTGGCGAGTAGCTGCTTTTCAAACCAGCAGAAGAAGGTGGCCAAAGCAACCCCATCCTCCTCGTGCGCCTCTACCATTCCTTTAAGTTCTCTTTCGCCTTTACAAGCCTGAACACGTACAACAAGGGGCATTTCGACACTGCCAGACGCGTATTGGAGAATGATGGGCAAGCAAGTCCTGTGTGCCTACGGCGCTCCACAAATAGGCGCCAAACATTCCCAACTTGCTAATCTTGCTATATTTGCAGTAGGAATCCGTGCCGCTCCCCGTTTCGCAAGTCCCGGCGCCGGTGTAGTTGATGGGCTGTACACACGGTCAATTTCTGCACGGCAGAACATGTGGGTTTCTGGAGTCTATGTGAAGTGCAAACCTTGGCGACGGCGACAGGCGTGTCCTTGACAATGAGGCGTCTTGACTCGGCCACAATGCGGTGGATGGCCACGTTGATCTTGGGGTCCAGCCATGCGGCTTGTTGTGTCTCCACGGCTTCCTGCCTCGTCAGCTTAGGGCTTGGCTCCTGCAGATGAGAGTCGCCGCCCGACAGCAGGCTGTCAACGGCAGCCACTAGGCCCGCTGGTCTCTGCTGCTGAAGGTCCTGCTGCTGCCTCCCGTCTTCCTTTTTTTGCTCTCTTTGGTGGTGGCTACGCGCCTCCCAGTTAAGCAGGAGTTGCAGATCACTGGAGACCTCCTCATATGGCCTTAGGATGGCGCCCTCTTTCTCCAACTCAGCCTTGGCTTCTGTCGACACCCTACTGGGGTCTGTGTACAGCCTAAACAAGAAAGACAGGCATAAAGAGGCACTGGAATTGATGAAGGGTACAGGCTTAACGGGTTCAAACAGCCAATCAGGTGCAGATATATTGCTTCGCCGCAGCAGAGAGGGCAGTTAGAGTGCACTGCGGAATTCTTGGGCAATAATCGCTCACAACAAACGCCAGGGCCAGGCGTTCCCTTTCTGGGTTCCCCTAGAGGTTTCCAAAGGGCCTCTGACCAACAAGGCGTAGGAATAAAACAATGGGCTGTTTGGCGGATCCGATCCCCGCAAGTTCGTCAGCCAGGCCACCTCGTCCAAACTCTACAGCGACACAAGCAACAAGCTACACCTCCAAAATTTAGCGTTCGCAAGTTCACAGTGAATGCTGCATTGATATTTTCCAGGGTTCATGCATCTAGATTAGCAACAAACCATGGACAATGGCCGCAAACCTTCCTTCTTCGTCCAGCCAGGCCTAAACCCCTAAGCCACAACGCTGAACCCTGAGCCCTCGGGTTAATTACCGAAAGCAGCAGAATGTCAACGCCTTCCTTAGCCATTGCTTCCAGCGTTCTCGCCACCTTCTCCCGCGTGGACAGACCTTGAAGGCAACAAGAACCCTCAGTTTTGCCCACTAGATTCAATCAATAGGTCCTACTTGCTTAACGTTGACGAGGCCCCAGCTGTATCTTGCTGAGTGGTGATGATTGCTCTGCTGCTGCTGCTTGTCGTCTCTTTAAGCCTAGAGGGCTATTTTGTTTCCCTGGATCAGTCTGCTTCTGTAGGGCCCTGCTCACCCCGATATTCCTCTGGATGTACGTACACCGTACTGTTCGGGTAAGAGGGTTTTTGAGGACCCCACACCTCGTCAACGAGGTTCCTATCTAGGGGCACGACTTGTCTCCCAGCGCCGCCTTGCGTTTCCTGTGGAGAAGAACACAATGTAGGCCTTTTAACTTGCGTTTCGCTGTTGGGCTCAGAGCAAGGGTTCTCCCCGGATTCCGTGTGTAGTATCTCCAGTTACCTGCTGAGTTGTACAGTCCCCCCGTGCGAGGCTGAAGCCCGCATCTCTTATCTGATTGAGAAGACCCAAAGAGGTGGAGAAACCGTCAATACCCAGTCGCCGGACTGCAGCATAGACAACGCCCAAAACTTGCGCACTTTCGGCTGCATGCATCTCTTAGCGGGAGCTCCGCCGAGCTGAAGCTAACTGTGGAAATGATTGAAGGCGAAAAACCTCTGCATCCAATCAAGACTAAAAGAGAGTGCTCCGTATGAAACATGTTTGAGCCGGGAATTGCAGCGGACAGCGGTGAGAGGGCCCCTGCGATGGGGTCATTCGCTAGTCCGCCTCAGGTGACAGTTTGTCCACCCTGACTTTGAGGATTTTGTTTGAGGAACTGAGATAGGGTCGGCGTGTTTCCGAAGTCCGATTTCATTAGCTGCCACAAACCCTCTGGCAGCTGCTGCTCTGCCTGAGCGAAGTACCTGAAAATATAATACAACGCAACAAGCTGTACACTCAACATGAACAGGCGATGCGTATCTGAAGGTTCGTGCATAGGCGTCTACGTGCATTGGCCCGCCATTTTGATGCCTTACAGGCGCATCAAGGTACACACATCATAGGTATAAGGTTATCTATGTAAGCCATTAATGCACGTATATGTACCGTATGCACCCGATATTTGGCCTCGCTGCGCACTCATAACGATGGATAAATATCAGTGCATTGTCACTCTTTGCTGCCTCTCCCTGCCTCAAGCATTATCTGTCTGCTGCTGCTAGAAACAGTGTGTGCATCTCTTTCAAAGCAGACCGGCCATGGGTGTTACAATGGGCATGCATGCACGCATGCCTGTTGGGGACGAAACCACCAGAAGAACAGGGGCTTTCAGAGGCTCAGTGAAGGACGGAAAGAGGCACAGGTAGCAAGAAACGCACGGGGGCGAATAGACAGATATTGGTGAACAGAAAAAGAGCCAGGCAAGCAGGAGCCCTCAAGTGAACAGGGACGGCTCCAGGGGTTGTCTCGACAGGAGTAGCCGAACAAATTAGCTGACAAAAACGACAAGAAAAGAGAATAATACAGAGTATGTGTGTAAGCAATTGGGAACCCTGACCTCCCGTCAGTCCATAGCAGTGCCGCCTCCCGGGTCACCAAGGCCAAGCCGTTGGACCCACTGAAGGACGACAAAAACGTCCGCCGTGCGAAGGCACTTGCAGGAATTTCGCTTCCGTGTGCATCTGAGTCGTCCACTATGATTCCGTCGAGCTGCTGCGCCTGCAGAAGCAACCGCAAAGCTTCCAGGCGCCTAGCAGCCGTTGTTGTATCCACACTACTCTTCCCCATCGTGCTGTTGCTTCTGCTCCTGATGCTGTTGCTGACTGCCGAGTAGGGCCGAAGCCTCGGTGACAGGTAGGCGGCAAGAGAAGTGTCAAAAGGGACTGGGAAGCCCCCCGAGAAGGAGGCAGCAAACGAAAAGTCAGCGGACAAACAGCTACGGGCGAAAGACACACACACGAACAGCCGGCCCCACATATGCCGCATCGGCATAACCCTCCCTCTCTGCCTTTCTTGCAGCTGCTGCTGTTGTTGCACCTGCTGCGTCTGGTAGAGGTAGTGAAAGTTGCACAACAATCCCTGTTGACGTCGGAGGACACGTGCGGGGGGCTGCGGAATTGCCAGTAGTTTGCGTGCAGACTTGCTAAAAAGAAGTCAGTAGACAAGCAACAAATTGGACAATCGAATGGAGAATGAAATTTTCCCGTATTGTCTATTGCTTCATTGCGTATACACCGTTGAGTTCTTCTGTGCCGGGCAAGCGCCTGCGGCTGGAAGTACAACACACACAGGACTACTTAAAGGCGGCAGTTCCGTATCTGCATTTCATAATAAACCCATTCTTCTGAAATGCTGAACTAGCAGCAATAAAGCGTAGTAACACTTTTGTGTTGTTGGCGGGGGCCCCAGTGGCCGTCAGGCAGGCGCATGCAGGATGGCCGTGAAAGGCCCTGGAGTGTCCCTCTACATATGTAATCCCTGTTGACAATCGGAACTTCTACATTACTTTCATTGTTATATATGAATGTATTAGAATTAGCTCGAACTTTTTTCCCCGCAGACCACAACCACGTGACCCGCAGGGCGGCAGCCGCTGCAGTAACAGAGCTGCCACAGTCTGCGGCGATAACAAAGGTGACCCCGCAGCAGCAGCAAGCGCATCAGGGAGGATGCTTATGCCCTCACTTCACATTGGATGGCACTGCATAGACTCTATCGCCTAGCAGCAACAGCAGCATCTAATCGTTCAGTGATACCAGGAGCAACAGCCGCAACAGTGGCAAAAGCACCTGCGGAAAAAGCAGCAACAGCAACTGCATGAAATTTCAACTGGAGCCGTTATACTAACGGCATCTGGAATTGCAGCAGTGGCTGTTGTGTTTGAAGATGACGGAGCGTTGGGTTTCCCAGAAGAAGCATTACTGCCAGATATGCAATACATGGCTAAGCGGGCATATTATGGTATGTATAACTGCTGCACTCGTTTTCTCTTTAATTCCTACTGTATCTGCTGTTCCTTGTGCTACTGCTTTTGTTGCAACGGATTATCCACGGCATCTGCACAGGTGTCCACGCAACTGTTTTTCTGACAATCGTTCTTATGTTTTACATTGCCAAATGCTGACGGGTTAGTGTTTGCATCCCTACTCAAGGTTTTGTGCGCAGAATATAAAGAAACATGAGCAGTCGACGCGGCACTTAGAAAATGCACGTCAACAGCTCAAGGACGCCTACCAGCGCCACCAGGACAAACAGAAGCACGAGCGGCTGCTTGAGCGGGAGCTGCAGCAGATGGAAGCTGCTGCTGCTGCTGCCATGCGAAACGATGAGGCCCGCCAAATATCTCACTGCGGCGGAGGCCCTCATAGAGGGAGTCTTCCCTCAGCCTATGATCAACTTCAGGCTCAGCGGGAAGAGAAGGAGAGAATTCAGCAGTTTTACAATCAGCGGAACTCAAGCAACTGTAAGTTGCGAGGGTTAGGGTTTAGGGCTGAGGTTTCAGGGTTGCAGGTGTTGATTGTGGGATTTGCTTGCAAAGCAAAGGGTGGCTGCCAGGGCCTCTCTAGAGCAGCATTAGGAGGAATTTTCTTGCCACCGAGGCAGCGATTGTCAACCGCATTGTTTGGGCACTCTGTGTGTGGAAAATGCGCTGCAGCAGGTACAACACAAGCATCTGTCAGCACTAGCGACGAAACCCGCAGCAGCAGCAACAACGGCGACGCCTGGGAGTTTGTGACGGACCAGGGGCTTCCTTTTTTCCGGAATAAGATCACAGGGGATGTTTCTTGGACACCACCACCCGGTGCCAGCTACGTTGCAGCATCGGCAGCAGCAACTGCTGCTGCGGCCGCTGTGCCTGCGGCTGTCGCTGCAGCTAGTGCAGCCCCTACAGCTCCTGCTCCAGCACGCCCGGCGTTGCGAATCCTCAGTGTAAAAAAGCCGGTGAAGAAGGAACAGCCGGACACGACGGCACCCGTATCTCCACCTACTGGGACAGCGCCTACTGTTGCAGCACCTGCAACGTTTGCTGGTGCTGAAGGACCACTAACCGCTGCTTCGGCAGTACCTGCTCATGTTGTTGTGAAGTCCGATTCCAGCGAAGCATCACCTGCTGCTACCGCTACAGCGCCAGTCCATGCTGCGGCTACTGCAACAGGTACTGATACGAGTGTGTGTGGTGGCGTTGCTGCTCTTGCAGCAGGTGTTGATATTCGAGTAGATGCATGTGGGCCTGATGCAGGTACTGACGCTGCACCTGTTGAAGCGCAAATGCCTGACTTCATCCCGTCAAGCAGCAGCAGGAGCAGCAGTGGCAGCAGCGCCATCCCTGAAGGTTATGTTTTTAAGACAGGCCATATGGGCCTCGGATTCTATAGGGACAGGCCCGTACAGCAGCACCACCGCCACCAACAGGGGCAACAGCGGCGGGGCCCTTCCAGCCGTGCACTTCAGCACCATTGGGGGCATGCGCAACATGAGAGGCAGCAGCACAACAGCGAACAGAAGCAGCAACACACACAGCACGCTCACCAACAATTGCGGCATGAGCGGCATTGGCAGAAGCAACAAATAGCGCCTCTCAAGCGGCCTCGGGAGGAGGCAAGCGCAGATGCCGTTTCCCCTCCAGCAGATGCTGCTGCTGCCATTGCTGCTGCTGCAGCCGAAGCTGCAGCAGCAGCGGCAACCCTCTGGGGATCCGGGACAGCAGCCAGTGAGGACAAGGACAGCAGCGGCGGGAGTCAGACCGGGACGGCAGCAGGTGCCGTAGAAACTGAGAAGGGCCTCACAGGGGCCCCAAGCGAGGGCCTGCGTAGGGCAGAAGATAAAGCTTCTGATGATAGTGCCCAAGAAGGTAGAGATGGGAGCATATCCGACGAGGGATCTGGAACGGATGGAGACAACTCGGAAGAGACAGAAGAGGAAACACAGGGCGCTTCAGCTACTGCAGCACCAAAAGAAGAGCTACGCTCAGCAACAGCACAGAGGCGGGTGGTGCCTGATACCGAGGGGCCTGTAATCGGTCCTTGGGTGGAAGCCAAGGACGATGGGTGGGATGCTATTGCCCGCAGGCAGCAGCAAGAGAAACAGCAGTTGCTGCTGCGCCAGGAGCAGCAAGAAGCATTGGAGCAGGAGCGGCATGTGATTTCAGGAGGTAAGAGCAAATGCATTTCTCTTAAGGCCCTCACTAACATCGGCGAACTTGCGAGTCGAAACCACAGGATTAACTCAATGGTTTGGGGTTTCTAGTGCAAGATTTGTTTGCAGTGGAACAGCTACGGCGGCTTCGAGCCCAAGTGAAGCGCCGGGGGGTTCACCACGACTTCTCTTGGCAGAAGGACGAGGAGGCAGAATATCTAAGTACCAGTGGCAGCACCACCAACGAGCAAAGCATTGAGGTGGGAATGGCCCGTCTTTGCACAGCTGTCTGTTCTCTGATGCTGTTTTCAGGTTTTGTTCTTCTCCCAGTCTGTTACACAGTTTATTTTTTCTCACCCTGTACCGCTGCTGTGTGCTGTGGGACCCGTTTCGCTGCCCCTTGCGTAGATGAACAGACGGTTGTCAATGCTCTTTAATTTGGATGGTTGCAGGGGACGCAAGTGTGGGACTCTTGCCATACAGCTTGTCTGAGTGCTTTCAGATTCGCAGCCGTCAGCGCCCCGCAGCCTCCAGGCAGCAGCAGGAGACTGAGTGACTCTCCGTTGGTTCATTTGTCCTTGCGTTTCAACCGATCGGTAAGCGAATACGGCACGAAGACTCATCATTTAAGAGGCTGAACGACTTGAATGCAGCAACCCTGAAAGCAGCAGCAGGAACACGATCGGCACCTACAGCACACAGCAAAAGCAGCTACAGCGACTGGAGGCAGAAAAGCCGCAAGAGGCATACCCTCCACCACCACCAGGAGCACCGCCTGGGGTATTTCTGGAATGCATTGAATCTTGTCAAATTGAGCGTTCTTCTTCACTGTTTTCCGTGGGGCTCTGGTAGGCAGCTAGGCAATTCACTTCCGAATTACTACGGGCTGGTGCCCCACATGATTGAAAGAGAGGCTAGGTGACGTATATCTGGTTACTGTATCAGTCACTATCCTGAAACAACTGAATAGACCGGACATGATATCTCGATGCATCTCGATGAAATGCAGTCAGCCTAGCTTTTTGCTCATGTCGGCAGAAAGCAATGGCGCCACCCGCAGTGCATGAGTTTCACTGGTAGTATACATATGGCCGAGAGCAAAGGGATTTAGCCGGATGAAGAGCTCGTTGGTAAATGAAGTATGAAGGGCCATATATATAAGTATAAGCCTTTTTACCGAGATGTTCAGTCCACAAGTTTACCCAAATGTTCAGTCCACAAGTACCGTATGCGTCAAGTGTTTTCCCAAAGACTGTCGCTTCGAGTAATTTATCAGCATGTATTTATAGCCGCCAAGGCGGAAACCACGGTACTTGACGCTGGTGTGCTATTGCTCTAGTTCCGAGGTAAGGATCCTGTGTAATATATTCGACATGCCTAACGGGGTCCGCACACAGAAGAGGGCGGCTCCACAGGGGAATCGTCCTTATATATAATGCGAACGCTCTGAATCTGGCAGCATAAGTAGGCTCGTTGTTTCTTCAGAGGGGGGCTGCTCCGCCCTGCTCGACGTTCGCTCGAGGTTGCGGCTGTTGTCTGATCTGGCGTTTTCATGCCTCTCTTCAAACTCTAACGGCCATTAGCATATTCAGTCTCATGGCGAGGGTCTCGTCAACCTTCCCTTTGGCATTTGACCATAGATCGATGGCAGTGTTTACTGCAGGTGACCGTGCTAATATGCGTGTGGCAATTGATGGTAAGCCAAGCCTCCATTGTGACGGGAGGTGCATCTAATCAGTGCTTTATCCATAAACAAAGGGAGTCCGGCTCCAATTTTATCACTTAGATTCCGTGTCCCACTAGCGGAGGGATCAGTCAACCGCAGACAGTCCGCATAGGGGCTCGCCGTCATCACCTAACTTTCGACCGGGTTCCCTCTCTCTCTGCACAGGAGCATCTACATAAAAATCTCGAATTTCTCTGTATTAAGTGTTTTATTCTAGACAAGTGGGTTTGTTACGGAGCCTTTTGTTTCTGCTCGTGCACCCTGGACTGTGAGCTGGCCCGCTGCCAGCTGTTTTGAGCCGGCAGTAGGTCTATCTCTTTTCCTGCTTCCTGTAGTTTCGTCTTACCGTTTGTGCAATTCACGTTTAGAGTATTTAGTGCGTGCTTCTAAGCCGCTCGGCCTGAGCCGTAATGCCGGCACCGATGAGCCCAGCGCCCTTCGAGCAACAAGGGCCTTCGCTGCCTCGCGTTTGCTTGGCCTTCTCCACAGCGATAGCAGACTACCATGAATCAGAGGACTATCTGCAACTGCAGCTACGGCAGCAGCTTCTGCTGCACCAACTACCGTTGCCGCATTGTCCCCGACTTCGACGCTAGCTGTTGTAACCTTAGCAGGAGCACCTGTAACACACGGTGTCCGTGTACCGTGGCTACGTATTCACCCCTATAGGCCTATAGGCCCCTGTATGTACTAGATCTACAAAACGCGTGTCCAAATACCTTAACTCTCAGTTATTCCCAGGGAAAATCCCTAAATTACGGAACTTCCGAAGGAAGGATCGATCCAAATCGCCTTCCATCATGAGTGTCTGTTCATCCCCGCCAGGTGCGGGTTACACCCTGCCGTCCATCCCGGAACCGGGTGCTGCGGTCGGACCGCAAGCAAGGCCCGACTCTTTCGGAATAACTCTGCTCCTAAATATACCTATTTTATTCTAATTCACAAGACCTCTATCCTTAATTGAATACACAGAGCCAAACATGACCTAACTATGTCACTTACCTTCCATGCGCCAGCGTGCATAGCTCTGCGACGGGGTGCTGCTGCTCAGCCCCAGCACCAAATCAACTGCTACACCTCTAATATGCTCCTAAACCTATTAATATTATCGAATTCCATCTATAGCTAAACCTAGGTAACCTCAGGTCTCTTACAGGCTGCTGTGCTCACTCTCTATCTTACACGCTGGCTACCGCAACTGTGGACCATGGAGTGCCGGTGCACTACAGCACCAGCGCAAGCACCACCAACAGCATTGCCACTGCCAGCAGCACCAGCAGATGTCACAGCAGACTCAACGAAAGCGGTTCCTTGCATCATTTGGAGGAATTCGAGGAGCTCAACTGCCCCCTGTCTGACGGCACCGGCGGGTGCAGCCGCTGCACCACTAACGGTAGCAGCAACCGGAGTAACAACAGCACCAAAAGCATTCTTTTGCGTGCGTTGAGACACTACTGGGAAGTCGGTACTGCTTTTCGATGGGGCTGTCGTCGGTCCTCCACAATTGGCGTCTCCTGTCTCTTTTACTTGTTGCCTTGCCTTGTGCTCCCCTTCGGCAGCAAGAGCAGCAGCGTGAGCACAAGGAGAGAGTTGGAGTCGTATATGTGGGGTCTGGTGGCGGTCGCCTCTTTTTTCTCCGACTACGTGTTTTCAGGGCAGCGTCACCACTGGGGCGTTCGTGCCGTTCACATGACAGATCGGTGGTTGGCGTCACTCGCTCTTTTGCTGCAGTGTTTGTACAACGTGCCCCTGTGGTTTTCGGTTTCCTTCTACATAGGAAATCTGGGCCTAGTGCTGGTGCTATGCTGCTGTGCACTTAAGGCCCGCAGCACTTTAGCGTCCTCTTATGAGGAGTACGTCTGGACTCACACTGCATGGCACGTTGCAGGGGCAGCTGCAAGGTGTGTCATGGCCTGCCTAGAGGGGCACTAAGAATTTTTCTTCGGCAAAGACTGCGGTTATTGGTGCTGCCGCTGCAGCTGCTAGAGGTGATAAGGACGAGGCCGTCCTTCTGAGGCTAGCGGGGACAAAGATTGCCACTGTCCCTACCAACGGCGACGCTAACACCAGTATCAAAGGTGAAAATTCAGTTATGAATAGGAGCTGGAGTTCATTTAGGCGATGCATACGGCAGCAACAGATTCTGCAGAATCCGCAGCGCGTTCTGCTGCGGCACCAGGTTGCGTCGGAGCAGACGTTTGCTGTTGCTGTTGCTGCGCCAGAGCACGATGCTCGTGAGTTCCACCGCGAACCTACCAAAGCAGCAGCAGCGGCGGCACTAACAACAACAACAGCAACAACAACAAATGAATGGTCACAGCAGGAGAAACGGAGATTCCGGTCGTTGCCCAAGTGTTTTTGCAGCTTCCGTCGCTACTCTAGGCCAGGCCTTTGCTTCCCCGCCGGCGCCTGCAGCCCCCAAAGTCGAGAATTTCTGTGGACCTTCGACGTGAATGTGTTTTGGTAATGAAGTGCGTGTCGCTAGCTTTGTTGGACTGGTTGAAGTGTTGTACGTTGCAGCTACCGGGACGGCTCCAGGCGCCATGTGGGATTACGGAGAAAGCTACTCATAAAAGGTTGGACAGGAGGGGCAAGTTTGGTTCATTTGCCGTACTGGGCACAACTGGAAATTTATGATAGCTTTTGAGGGTTCAAGACTCTGGAGTTTCAATACTTTAGGTATCTCAAGTTCCAGAAACTCCATGCAGTATTTCTGTGGTCGCCTCACGCAGGCTCCTTTGTAGCATTTTGAGGAGGGAGAGCAGTTAAGATTGCGGCACCCCGCGGCTCTGCTTGTTGAAGGTATTCCGCAGTCCTTATTCCTGCAGTCTCCCGCAGCAATTTTATTTCAGCCTTGCGGCATTAGCATCAAGGCTGTCGCAGAGTTGGGGAGGACAATGAAACCCCACTGGCAGCCGCAGCTATGAATTTCGTGAGATTCTAACAAAGGATAGGGTGTGTGGGCTCCAAACAGTGGGAGTTACGCACCGCTAGCAAATAAACCTACAACTGGCGGGGGCCCTCGAGTTGGGAGCAGAGTCTGCCAGAGTAAATGTAGGTACCCATACTTTGTGCAGTGAAAACGAAGGAAGTGTGTTTGAAAACTGATTACTGCTTGAGACCCTTATTCTTAATAAGGTTGGTTTTCTTGATTTTCCTTGCATGTAGGATTGCTTTTTAGTAGCCCTGCAGCGAGAATTGCTACTACATACAAGCGGCCACCGCCAAGGGCCCGGTGGTACTGTAGAGAAGTACGACCAGCGAAAATTGGGAAGCCAAACTGTTCTAGTACGCGGGAGCGGAGGGATTTTATCCTAACAGTTGTCAGTAAGTCCTTGCAGAATAACCTTCCCGAAGTTGGCAAGACATTCTGAAGGTGCCACATGTGCACTCCTTCGGCTGTAGTGAGGAACTCGCAAGGCGGAAAAAGTGGGCAGCATTTGTCCACATGTAGCTAGGAAGGCCTGTTTGTGCTTTATTGTGGGTCTCTTTTACACAGAGATTCAGCGAGATGCACTGCAATCCATGCGAGGTCGCCCTCTCTTCCACGGCTCTAGTCGCCGGTATCACTTCACCCACGACGTCTGTAGACAGGAGGAAAGTCGGGTGCTTACATTAGGCTCATACCCATTGTACTTTTGCTTAATTGGAGCGGTCGACGGTAAGGATGGGGTGCCCTGGTCTCCCCGTTAAGTGTACGGTTCTATCAAGTGTTAAGAAGACTCGTTAAACGAGAGTTCGTGTGTAATAAGGAATCTCGTTACGTGTAGTTGTACAGCATGCTTCACGACGAGGAACGAATCCCATCCCATCCGGCAGGGCTGCCTGGAGTTGAGCAGTTAGTCGTAGCTCAGGTGCTGCAACAAGCACATACATGCAAGCACTTATCAGAGGCCTCCCAAAATATGTTTGCCCAATTCCAGCCTTTCCCTGCCTTGCATATGATCGATTCATCAAAGAGTGGCGTCTGGTGGCGGAGCTGCGGACGGTTGGGAGCCTCGTTGAGTCAGGGTTAGGGCAACTTTTTCATCCCCTCCAATCTAAAATGTTCGTACGGGGACCGATATTCATGAAGAATGCCTTAACCTTTGCTGACCGTTGCACGTGACGGCCACCTCGATGTAGGGGCGGTGGAGCAGTTTCTGCTCTGCAGTTGTACTTTTGTCTTCAGCAGGCACCAGAAGAACTGTCTGCTACTGGCGCCGCATTGGAAGTAGAGGCACGACCACATTGGTCACATCCAGGAAGGTGTACCCCTCTTTCAGAGCCCACCGGGGCAATGGAAGTTGTTCGGCATGCGCTGCGATGCCTATCTGCGCTTGGCGTTTGTCTCTACAGCTTGCGCTTGTCGCAAATCCTATCGATAGAAAAGCAGCTAGCCTCCCTACCCAGTGTCCACGAGAACTGAGCTCAGTGGCTCTAGCTACTGAAGAAGCGGGGGGCAAGATGCATCGTGTTGGGCTGCAACCCACCCTGTAGCATTTCATGGTGCAAGACAGCGGTACACCGCCCACCCAGACACAACCAAACCTTCTCTGCTGTGTGCTCTAGCATAAGACAATTGTTGAAGTCATCCCCTTGGTGGCCGGTTGTCTGTTACGGCCGCGTGACAATTGTTGAAGATTAGTGCATGGGTGTAGGCTGCCCACTAAGGTGGAGTCACGGCTTATCTGCCAACTTCAGACAGGCTTAGTAGCATCGTACAAACTATGCTGCATCTGTCTTCTTGCTTGCGCAAGCAGCACACGCCCTCATTTGCCCTTGCCGCCCGTGTAGATGACTTGATCACGGGTACCTATCTCCCCTTGCTGCTCAGCCGGGGAAGCCTGCAGTTCATTCTTCTGCTCCTCTAATTTCGTCACCGCTCATTACTGGCTCTACTCTCTACTGCCTAGCCAAAGCATTGCTCGCGGTGGATGCTGTTGATGACCTGGTGCTACGGCAGCTGAGGAGAAGGGGGTTTGCTGATGGGTTAGCACGTTGAACTGTCGCGCACTTGTCTCTTGCTGCTGATTGCCTTTGCTCGGTTCTCATATCTCCCTTTTAATATCCTACGTTCATTTTCTTGCATTGCAAAACGAGGGAAACTGATGTACGGAGGATTTGTTCGTGCTCGGAAACTCGGTCACAGCAAGAGGAGTAGCTGGCGCATCAGGATACACAGTGCAGACGCTTGGAGTTTTCGGGGCAGTAGTACGGCAATGATTACCAAATAGTTAGACACAGCACACCAGTCTTAAGCTCCACCATCCACGTGGATGGCTGTAGTATTTGCTGCCGAAGCAAGGATGGCGAGTATGTTCTCTAGGGATGACGCCTTTACCGTTGACTTGGAAACCCTTCTTCATATGTGTTAGGGATTGAAGGGTGGAGCGACTGTCATGTAAGTAATGCAGGCCTAGTGCACTACCCGCCAGATCGCGTTGAGCACTGTCTCGGGCACTAGGAGTTTCTGCTTTTTGTCCGAGAAGCAGTCTGAGCAGCAGACGATAATTGGGTGTTTGTCCGAATTGTTGGCTTTTTGGGAGATCATCTACCAGGTACTGTTGCTGGCAATGTGTAGTAAGTGTTGACGAATTGATACAGCACGAATAATGAAGACGGCATTAAGGGTCTGATGAGTATTCTGGGGGCTGTATAGTCACTGTGTTTCCAACTGTCAGGTGTTAAACTTTTCCAGTAGATCCTGCAGAATGGCGGCGGTGTGAGCGAGGCAACGAAAGAAGTTGAGGTAAAACAACGCGATATCGAGAAGCTTCTGAACTTCCGTGCGAGCGGACAAAGGTAGCGACCAATTTCGAATTGTTTGTTTTCGCCTTATCTGGTTCAACCCCCTCTTGATGTTGTCATTAGGAGGGTCCTCTACGGGGCTGTCCACGCGATGCCTAGGATTATGTTGTGGTGAACTGGCCTTACGTTGCTGCAGTTCTCAACGTTTTGCTTCTCCAATTCACCCGGTGGCTCCATACGCCTTCAATATCGAATTATGCTGGCTTGATCGCTGTACGAGAAGCCGGTGAGACGCTCGATTCCTACACGACCGTCCCACTGCCAAGTTTCCCAGTCGCTGCCGGTTTCCGCCGTTTCTCTCTGTCTCTCTCCCTCCCTCTCTCTCTGCGTGGGCCTGGCATTCACACTTACAACATCCGTCGGCCCAATATCCACTTAATTCCTCAACTTGGCACTTTGTTCTTCAGCTAGGGCATACTATTGGCGTTGTTTCTGTCTTTGATGCATCAGTATTCCATCACCTCTACGATCTCATCTCTTTCACCTCTCTGTTTTTTCACCCCTGCTAATCCAGCTAGCGATTGCCATTTGCTGGAAGATAGCCCTGCTACTGTTCATCGGCTGTGCTTCGGATAAGCACTACCCTGGCTTGTATACAACCAGCGGGGTGTTGTACCCCTCTCATATTGACAAAGGAGAAAACAGCAGCAATAATTTTTATTGTGTCTGTTAGGGGACAAGATAAGGCTCTAGAGAGGGGAGGGAAAGTCTTTCACATCCCTAGCTCCGTGGCGACAGTCGTATATGAATATCGGAAAAGAGCAGGGGCACTTTTCCGGCGTTCGTAAAAGTGTCTGCCGTTGGACGGAACGCAGAAATTGAGCTTGGTTCAACTCGGCAAGGATCCCACCTTTTGGCGGCTCCCCTACCAGGCTGCAGCTACTGACCAATCTCCACAGCACCAGAGACTGCAAAGCTTTAGATGGGACAATGATTTTGCTAGACTTCAGTGAAACTTTCGTTCGTGTGTATGTACATTTTTAAGCATTTCCAGTAGTAGTGACGGTCATACAGCACATTGCCCTGGTGTCGGGACAATATCTACCATTCGGTGCTGCACTCTGTTAACCATGCGGTGCCACCAATTGCAACGCCGGTCCTAGATCTTATCTGGGTACTAATGTATGTGGCAGGAGAGGCAAACATACTGCAGATGGGTCCCTGAAAAGCTCCTGAACTATTACCTCTGTCTACAGGCGTCCTGAAGTCAGCGGGTCAAGCGCATTGAACTGCACAAGGCGAGGCAGCCTGTAACGAGTTGCATTATCAACTCTGCAATTCGACGTGCAAGACAGCTGTCCAGAAGGGGACACACAAGCCCCTTCGGTTGTATGCACACACACTTTCGGCACCTGCGCCGGCTTATCATTCGAGTCTAGGCACACTCACATAGACTGCGCTGCACTGGTAGTGGGAGCCGACTTATCTGTTTTTGGAGTTGAGTGACATTCCTTGGGATTATGGTTACAGCCCACAGATTTTTGCTTTTATCACTGCTCCTAATTCTTGTAATTTCTGTTCGTGGCGGAGACACTGGAGCCGTCAATGGCAAATAGGTAGTTTGGGCCTTTAAAATCTAGGGAGCATGCGGCGCCAACCACAAAGCTAAGCACAAATTCCATTTTAGCCCCCTTTTACAGATTTGAAACAGGCAAATATGGTAAGGAGTTACAGCCCAACGCCCAAATTGTAGTATTCACGTTTGACCCTGAGACGCTGTTCACTGGCGAGCAGAGGTAATGTGTACTACAGAGTGCCTGCGGTGCACAGCAGTCCTAAGGTGTGCCTAATTATCTCATCTCGTAGCACCAATCCATGTGTAGCACGGCTCCCTTCGCTGCCCAGGGATGCGGCATACTCCTACGGTCATTCCTGCCTCCGGAGAAGCCAGTAATGGGTGCATTCCCTGCGCCTGCTGAACTACGGAGGCAATCGTTACCTCCTCTCCCGGGCCCGCGTTTGCCCGGTTGTGCTGAGGTGGCTGCCGTAGGATGGTTGCGACCTGGTCTGGCAATACGCCCGCCACGTGTCTAGCATTGATGACGTATGCCTGCTTTGCTGGGGGCTGGTCCCCTACTGTGACACTTTTTTGTCCGAACTGCGTACGACTGAGCTACCGTTAGCTCACCCCACGCCGCATTCCCGTGGACTCGCAACTTATCTGGCTGAGAAGACCACTTTACTGTTTGAGGGGTCGACGAACCAAACCCTAACCCAACTTCACAAGGTGGAGGCCCCTTCAAAATTCCTCCCATGGAGCGCTCGCGTCCATCCCACGCCATCGATCTCATGATTACCCGATCACTGCGTATCTGCTCGCACGTGACCTCCAAAAATATACAATCTTCCGAAGGTAGGCTTGCCTTTAGCTGTAAACGATCAACTCCCTCCTGATTAATGAAACTCTTAGAGGCCGCCGTATCCAAGAACCCTTCGCATTGGCTCCCAGCCAAATATGCCTCCAGAAATGAGGTAGTACCCACACCGCACCATACGCCGCACCTGTCAGACTCTGCGGCCTCACAAGCCTGTAGCCATATGGTGTTTTTACATCCTCATCAATCGGGTTAGCGTGCTCTTCAGCTCCCTTCGTGTCCCCTTCGCAGAGCTCTTGTTTTGCATGCTGGGTCCCATCGACATCGTCCCTAGGGGACTCTACCTCAGGCTGCGCCCCTGCCTTGGGCGGAGACAGCTAGGAATCAGAGGCTGCTTCGTGCACGGATCTGTTCTCCCCCATCAGTCTCGGTTCCCTCCGCAATGCCCCAAATGTAGTGCGGAGCAGTCCTAAGCGGTGACTACCTATGCCATCCCGTAGCATCGGGCTTCCTAACTACATTGAAAATTTGATAGCTGGGGTTTGGAGTTGGGCATTGCCGCCTCGAGCAGAAAAGGTTTATAAGGGGGATGCGCGGGAGCTCCAACTCCTACGGCAGGCCCGGATATGGAGCCAACCGTCTTCACGCGCCTGGCAAGCCCCATTGTGCTACTACCGAGTGTGTGAATCTTAGTGTGCTGTTAGTTCATTAGTGTACCATGCAAATAAAGATGTGGGAGCACGAGAGTGACCGCCTCCTCTGGTTCGCCTCGTGCCATTATCTGCCATGTGAAAACCTCAAATACGATGGCTCTGGCGGATACAATCAGTGCTAATTTCGCGTTGTACAAACTACGCTGTACGTTCGTTGAGTCCCAGGTCGTGTGTAAGCACTCGTTTGTTTCCCTTTGCAATACACCCAAGGGACCCTATATATTAAGGGACCCTATAATATTAATACTTGCACTGACACTTTATACCCACGTTGCTGCTTACGTTCCCAGCAGTCAATAAATTTCCAAAACATGTTCAAGTATCTATTATAAGCAAGGGAAGTTTCCAGAATAATAGAACCGACTGACTAGAATAATCGGAACTGACCCCTTGCCTTCACTGAGGATCAGTGCCTGACGCATAAAATTGCGGGGAAATAGTAAAGCAGCGCCACCACAGTCAGGTGCCTGACCTATAAAGCTGCTTTCTATAAAAATGCCAACTATAAAAATGCCATAATCACAGATATAACAAACAGTATTTCTCTCTTTACTATTTATTAGATCTCCAGAAGTCATATCTGGGGTCCACAGTAGTGTCTTAGCACTGTATTACACGGCAGGCGCGGATAGCTAACACACTGACCCTACTAAGCTACGACTCTATCTAACAATACCCCAATCCCTTGAACATTTAGAAGTAATAATTCCTTTTCCTAACTAATAATGTACTAATCCCAAAAATATTTAGTAGTATTTATTCCCTTTCCTAATCTAAAGCCTCTAGAGGTCACACGTGAGACACATTGTAGTGCCTGTGCACTACAGTGCGTCTCCCGTTCGGGTTTCAGTAGTTCTTTCATCTGCAGCTTTGCAGGGCATTTCTGCTGTGCCGCATTAAGGACTTGGCAAGAATTGAATGTTTACTCAGAACTCTAAGTCATAAGACACACAAGGAGTTTGCATCCCGCTGGGGCCACAGCGCTGTCTCCCCTGCGGGGCTTCTTCCTTGAGTGACCTGCGAACACAGTAGAGTACATCCTCTTTCGTTGTCCTCTGAATTCCCTCCTGTTACAGTTATATTCCATTTAGTCTGTGACATGTACATATTGCACTACCTGAAAGCAAGATAGTAGGAACTTCAGGATCCCGAGTTCCTGAGGGGTTTGCTCTCTGAGTGGAGGTTGAATGCTTCTGCTGGGGGTTCGCTTGTTGTCAGATGAAGTTTTCAAACGGGATGGGCATTAAGAGTTTCCTAGCGGTAGTAACCGCTAGCAGCTTGGCCCTCGTGGTGATTGAGTACTACAGGACACGGGTGGGCGCACTTAGAACTCTAAGCCCCATTTAAGCAGCCCTAAGCTTCAGTCGAATTTGCTTCAACAGTGATAGTTAAACGATATAGAGGCCTGGGGTTTATATTTGGTTCGCAGGATACATGGGGTTATGCTGCTCTAACCTACACCGACTTTTTCGCCTTCGTATTGGGGCTCATCGGACGTCCAATTGTCAGCCACTTCTTCGTTCCTGATGAGTCCTTCTGGAACACACCCGTGGAGGTAAACGCCAAATCATGAGACCAGGTCATACGGAGTTGCTTTTACAAGTGTTTCGGGCCCTCATGAGATTCCGGGGTTTTTGTTTAAGGTGTGCAGGTATCTGGGATCAAGTCCTCGGTGCGCATATCACGTGACAAGAATGGGCTTCCATATTTGAGCGCCTCCAGCAGTGAGCTAGTCAAGGCACAGAATAATTAGGGACCGGAGACGGAATGCCGTTGTAGTGCTCAGGGGCAATCGATTGTCAATAGCGCAAGCATCTGCACACACGGCGGGTTGAATGTGCAGAGTTTAGAATACCGGGGGCGGTGTGCTATTCTTAGGGGAGGACTTATGTTTTGGCCAAGGTTACCTGCACGCAACAGGTGAGTTCATGGCTCCTATGGGAGATGCGGCGTCCAGTCGGCGATGCTTTATCATGAACTCCCGTTTGTCATTGCGCACGGCAGCTAGGCTTTTCAGGGTTCTGCCTGTGGTTGACCTTTCCGCAGAGAGGCCTGTACAAATTGAGTTGTTGAGACTCATAGCAACAGGAAAATCTGCGGCTGTCCTTGGAGCATCTATGACTGACACTGACATGATCAGCAGGCAAGGGCTTATAGGGGGGCAGTTGGTGTGCTTGCTTGAGGTCTATAGAATGCTGGCGACGGCCGGGTCTCCCAAGAGGGAGGGGGTAGGATTCGCGAATTATAGGGTTTTCCGTCTTTCAGGACCGTCATCTCTGAAGAGGCGATGCTCCACAAGCTCCGCAAGCTGCCTCCTCATGGAGTAGCCTGCATGACTGCGTATACACGAGGCAAGTATATCTAAGGCACCAGACCCTGTGCGGCAGAAGAGGTTACTGTCTGTGCTTGCGCGCGTGTCTCGGTTCTTAGCTCGATGCCGCTGAGCTTTCTAAGTGTTGCTTCAATCCCAGATAATCTGAGGTCCGCCAAGGAACCCAACGACGAAACCTTGACCTGCCTAGCTGAGGGTGTGGATATGCGCCTACGCGCTCAGGCGTGACTGAGGCCTTGAGGTCTCTGCCTGCACGGCCAGTCGAGTTCGCACTGTTGGGGCACACGCCTTCTCTCCCCTTCACCTTGTTGGACATAGCTGCCATCTCCACCATCTACTCAATAATGCTAAACAGGGGACTGACCAAAGACTTCGTTAGAGTACACCTCAAGGATGCATTGGGCGACAAGTGGAAGGTAAAGAGCGGACGGTGAACGGCTCTGCATCGAGGCTGTAGTTTTTGGGGCACCCCTTGCTTACACAGACCTGCTACCTTTAGGCATCACGAGCTGCTCGTATGGCCCTTCTGCTGCAGCTGTTCGATTTCGGCTACCCCGAAGGGGTGCCTCCTTTGAACCCTGAGGGCACCGGCCCCAGCCTTTACGACCTCACAGGCAAGCCAATACCCGGCAGTCCCCCGCTGCTTACCAAGCAGCAGTGCTTAAAGTGGATAACCAGGTGTAGGGCCACCAGCTGTCGTGTTAGTCGCCGATGTGGGTCTCAAGGTCTGAAATCCATGGCATACGGATTGTCGTGCAGGCAAGCCTGTGAAGTTTCCTTCAGTGGAACTGAGGGATACGGAATGGGCAAAAAGGGGCCCCTCCGACTTCCCCGAGATGACAGAGGGGCCTTCTTCGCTTAATCCGGAGTTTGGGGGTCCTATGCACGATAGAGATCCCAACGCCAAGATTACGCGGGAGCGAATGGAACAGTTTAAGGAAGACATGCAGAGAGCGGAAGATTTCTACGACCTTAAGCACCCCAGACCGTGGACCACTGATAGACAACCAGAACAGACCAACACATTTAACCTGAAGATGGTGAGCGTACGGAATTCATGCGTATATTAGACATCTATATGCGCATGCTTCATGCTGTGGCTGCGGTGTGTGCAAGCAGCAGCGCATTCGTGCATGGTTGCACGGACGTGCTTTCGCGAGTCTGCGTGAGTGCGGCCTCCTCGTGCTCGTCTTATGGCACCGTCGGCTTGGATCCCACAGAATTGGTGGCTTTAACGGATCCAGTTGATGTTAGTGTCAGCGCTACCTGTTATGGGATCACAAGGGCCTGTGCAACTGCGTGCTTCTCTTCTTGTGCACAGGATGGAAGCAACGGCTGGGCAGTTTCTGGCAAGTTCACGAAAACAGGAATGCCCCTTTTGGCTGGAGACCCCCATATCGAAGTGAACGCACCAGGTAGTTTTATTTTTGCAGTAGTTTCGGGGCAATTACACTGATGAATTACTGCTTGTTGATTTGGTGTTGTGAATCTCCTGCATGCACACATATAAAACATGGCGGTGTGCTTTGACTTGTTGGTTTCAGGCTTCTGGATGCCGATGTGGTTGAAATCGGATGGCAAAGGAGACGGTCTCCCCATTCGTGCCGTCGGTGCCACGGCTGTGGGTATCACGGGCATGTTTGTTGGTGCGTTTGCGCTAGGGTCTTCACGCATCGGGCTGGTTACGGTCTCCCGGGTGAAGCTTTGCATATGGCGTTTTCGGTCACCTTATCTGTTCTATAACTCAGTGGGAGCGTAGAAGCCTATTCATCTTCTGAGTTGTTCGTTTGTACTTCCCGCAGGCCACAACGAGCACGCTGCATGGACCCAAACGGTAGCACACACGGATATTGAGGACTTGTATCTCATAGACCTTAATGAGGAGGGGACCCACTATTTTTATGGCGGCAAGCAATATCCTCTCAAGATCATCGAACATAGCATATACGTGAAGGCAAGCTGCGGTTGGGGGTTGTGGTTTGATGTTGTTCCAGTTTTTGGGCAACTGGAGGTATATCGTCTGCGGAGCTGGACGCCAAAGTCTACGGTTTGCAGTATTCGATGGCCTAGGGTCTTGTGTTGGCGCGCAGGGCCGCCCGAGTCCCATTCGTCACATTGCTCGTTACAGCCACCATGGACCCCTATTTTCCGACGCAGTCCCTCCTCTACGGAAGGGCCTAAAAAAAAATCAGGCCCTCGTCTTTGCCTCTGTAGCTCGTGAGTTTTAGGCCTTTGTCTAGCCTTAAACCTCAAGGCCTCCTTTTATGACCGTCTACTATGCGCACTGAAGCATCTTGTCTCAACTGCCAGCTGTAGTTGACGTACCCCAGAGCAGACAGACTGCTTTGCCGCTCGTTTGTGATTCCTGAGGGGGCACCAGTGCGTTGCCACCAAAGCAAAGGTTTTGCTATGTGGGGCTTGTGAGCAGTGCGCGCCCCTTTGCCGGCGGCCTGGGCAGAGAAGATGCTATTTGGAAAGACCTGGAAGGATTACATTGAAATGGTGAGTGTCGGTGGATGCTTAGAAGTGTCGGCTTGCGCCCTGTAATGTAGGAGTTGGTGTTGGTTACGGCGATGCAGGGTCTAGTGTCTGTGACGCCGACGATTTTTCTGCGCAGGGGCAGCACGCGCAAATGAACGAGTTCGTCTGCATCTGGGCAACCAAGGAAGGTGCAATCGGGGCTTCTGTTACGGGCGCGGTCCCTGTGAGGCCATACAGCCCTGATCCCCAGTTCAGGAATGGCTCTGACCCTGAACAGGACTGGAAGGTGCGTATGCGGAACCCCCGAAAGCCACATTGGCCCGGAGTAGGCAGGCGAGCGCACATATGGCATTTACCAATTCGGTCGGCACCACGGCGGATAGTTACCCAGCCGCGTGCGGCCGTTACCTTGGGCGCTAATCCTTTTCTTGTGCCAGTGTAGGAAGGGAAAACAACCGTCCTTTGCATGGTTTGCCAGTGTTCAAGTGAGTGTTGTACTACTGCAGGGTGCAGTCCCTCAGGAACAAATTCCGTTTGTGATGAACCCAAAGGACGGGATTCTCGTCGCTGGGAATTCGGTTATTGCAAACGACCCGAAGAGGATCTTCGGCGAGGTTTTTGTCCCAGGGTGCGCACACGCAAATTTTAACAGTTCTCTGTTTGTAGATTTCAGTGACACTTCAGATCCACGCCGAACTTGCATAACCGACCTGCACACGCGGAGGCAGGAACACCACCAGAAACTGGTGGTAGCCGGGTTCAGGGGTTCCTGTATTGCCTGAGAGCTTGCGATTGCCTCTGTTATACAGGCATCGCGTTCGTCGTGCGCACCAGCTGCTGAATGAGCTGAAGAGCAAGAAGAAGATTGAAGTTGAGGACCTTATCAAGATGCAGGTGCCTATTTCCGTGCATTGCAAATAACATTGTCTGACAGTAGAAGGTCACCTTAATAGATATTTGGCTTCTCTTTAATAGTGTGTGGTTTGAAAGGACACAGCCTTCGGAGCTTGCTGTATATGGTACTCGTAGGGTTTTGTATTGGGGTGTCAGCATTCTGCGTGTGCTCTTGGCGATTTCGCAGGAAGACCAATTCAGCGAGCACGGTTGCGAGTTCAGAGATTTCGTACTGAAGGAGTTCCTCAGCCGTTTTGACCTCAAGAATGACCAAAATGAGGCCGCGGCCCTTTGCGCAGAAGAGGGCCTTACTCCCTACGTGGCTCGATTGTCAGATACACTTTGGGGCATTGGCAGTTGCATCCGCGGACTCCCTTTGTGGCGTATGGACCGTTTCAGGTGGTAGTTCTTGTTCTTGTTTAGGTGTGGAGAGTTGGAAGTGTTCAAGAGACCAGGCGCATACGGTTCTGTGTGAGCAGGCTGAAGTCCGCAATGGAGTCTTGGGACTGTTCGATGAATGCATCCTCAAACGGGGCTTCAGTTTACGAGGTGTGGCTTCAGATGATGTTGCAGGAAGTATTCTCCGCGAACAACTGGACGGATGAATCTCTGTTCTCCCTAGTGGGTGGGTGATGCAAAGCCCCGAAGGTTTATAATGGGAGCATGCGTTTAGTGTTGAGTGATTGAGCGAACAGATTGGTAGACAGGAAGGCAAGAGCAGTTGATGCTTTGTGTTTGTTGCGAGCTGTCTGCAGGGGGCTGGATGCACCCAACGTGGTTGCCGCGCACTGAGGCCCTCAACCACTGGCGTATTAACTTACTATCTGCTCTGAAAGATAAGAGTAGGCTGAACTATAACATGGGGCCCGACTTTTATATTTTGGAGCCTATGCCTTAGCTAGCTTGCGGCGATGGGATGCGCACCATTTTCGACGGAGTCTGACCTCTAGTTCGTTGTTGGCAAGGCAGTAGCTTTAGCCGACCGTCCAGTGACTGGCATCTGCCTGCTTGTGCGCGTCTTCATGGTTTTGCGTCTTGTTTTGTATAAATTTGTTTTGAAGAAGGATGGCATCTGTTTCGCCTGCATCTCAGATTCGGGTCTCCTCCCTGCCGGGTATCCGGTGTCTCGTTTGTTTTGCAAGTCCGCCTATGAAACACTAATGTACCTAGTTGGTCGCCTGGGTCCAGAAGTGAAAGACTGGGATTGGGGGAAGTTGAGGAGTCGCTATATTGATCATGTCTTCGTTAAGGATGCACCCATCCTTAGGAACCTGCTCAGCGTGGGGCCGCTGAAGTGGGGAGGAAACTTTGGCACCCTCAAGGCTCACCACTTCGAACCTCACAGTATGACAGCAAGCACTGTGGCAAATTAGCGTTGCTAGTTCTCCTGGGTGTTCGGTAAGGGCGCACGCCGAAACATCGTGTGAGTTGGATTATTTTTCTAAGCTTTTCTTTTGTTTCTGCAGTTCTCAAGTCCGACGACCCCCTTAGTGGCAACTTCCATCGAGGAATCGACGCAACTTCTCTTAGGGTGGTACGCCTACCACAATTTTCGTTGAGGGCCTAAGGTTTCGTTCTATGCAAACATTGTGGTGTTTCGTCGTTACTTAGTCGTTCATATGCTTTAATGGTGTTTGTGGCATCGGTTATTGCGGACACGCATGCTCCTCGTAGCAGTGTGTTTGCAGATAATAGTTAAGGTTGGAGGATGCTTGTATTCTTATACACTGCAGGTGTTCGACTTAAACAATTGGGAAAATTCGCGCTGGGCGTACTTCCCTGGCATTTCAGGATGGGTCGGCAGCAAGCACTTTGGAGATACCGCACAGTTCGTCGAGGACGGGCAAGGTGTGATATTACCAAAGCATCGGCCCGAAAACTATGATCCCGTCAAAATGGCGGCTTGCATTGAAATGCATGCCTAGTTGTGTGCCTCTAGCATGAAGTTATGGCTAGCAATCTCATTGCACCCAGCTTGGCACTGCTCTCTGTGCCGTCCGGTATGGTAGTTGTGGATATCACACTAGGCGCCTGTGGTGTGGTGTGCCAATTTGGGTTGCATATGCAGAGAAACTGTTCCCCATGCCGTGGGATGAAGATAAGATTGAAGCATCTCTGGTTTCTACTAAAGTTTTACACCCCAGGGAGCACAAGCAGGAGCCTCAGGAGCAGAGACAGCAGCCGCACAAGCAAGAGTTCTAGAGTTGGAGAGGCCGCCTCGCAGTGGAACCCGCAGAAGCTCTTTATTTGCTAGGCAGAAGCAACAAGAGCCGCAGGGGCAGGTGCTTTCTCAAAGCAGAGGGTGTGGGGAGCTGCTGCTGCTTCTTGCTGCTGCTGCTGCTCCTTGCTGCTGCTGTTTGCTTGCACAGAAGCAGAAACAAACATAACCAATACCCTTTTAAATATGCATGCATGCATGCATGTATTTTAATGCATGCACGCATGCATGCATTAAAATAGTACGCTATAGCGTACTGGAGAACCGTAAATGTTGGGCTGAGTAACGATTAACGGGAGTTAGAGACTAGCCAGAAGAACCACAACCCTAGCGGGTTTTCTGTGGATTGCTTGTGCGAAGCAATTCTTCAGGAGCGTCTACGTTCCCCTCTGGAATCAGCGGTGGCGAGCCAATCGTGGGCATTAGGACCAATTTTGGGCTCCCAGTAGATGCTCGTTGATAGATGCTTGTTCAGTTATGAAGAGACGCTCATCTCGATGAAGCCACCGGCTCTCCTGCTCCAACTATTTTCCTCCATCTGTGACTCGAACTCATCCTGTCTTCGCATAGAGCTCGCTAAGCAGTGCAAAGAACAACCTTTTCGCTGCTTTTAGGGTTGCTAAGAGATTCGCGTTTTGGTGTTCGGTCTAACGTTTGCCTAACTGGAGCACTGATGCTACGCGCCGGTGGAATTTCGTTGTTTATATTCTCATTGAAGAGCTTATTAAAAGAAGCTACCAAACCAGACGAGCAGACCTTACAGCTATACTCGGGCCTCTGGCCTCTGAGCGTGAGCGCAACAGCTAGAGTTGGGTGGAAGGAACGATCCCTGGCAGTGCTCACGCAGTAAGCTTCCCCCCGCTCCCAGGCGCCCCTACTAGGGAAGTTAGTGCATTTAGGAGTCCGTATCCGAGTAGCAGGAAATGGCCCCCAAACACGTCTACACAGGGGCAGGAGGGCCTTCCCTCACAAACGCAGGCCACGTGGCAGTGCATGGAGCCCACTGCCCAGGAATCTTTCAACCTTCAATGAAGCGCAATGAGGGGGACAAAGGGAGCAGAGGACGGGAGACCATGCAAATTCCCATATTGGGAAACTTGGGAGCGGGAAGGAACTTAGTTCGACCTCCACCTAAGCTTGTAGAAGTATACTCCGTGAAAATAACACAATATGTTAGTTCTAAACCACACGACCTCGGCACGAAATAAGGTAAATCGGATACTCGTGCTCAGCAGCCTCACAGGGGGCGACATAGCCGATGCATTCACAGACCTCTTCCAACCCAGGGGGCGGGGGTGGAGGTTTTGGGGTGTTTGTAGGGAGCGGGGATGTCTTAAAGTTCAGTCACGCTAAATTAGTGCCTTGTCGTCGTTGAGCGCAATGCACTAAACCAAGGGGCACAAAGGTCTATACTGGGAGTTCTGAGTGAGGCAACGTGCTATAGTCGTTCGCATAAGACATCCCCAGAAACCCACTAGGGGCTTCGGCGGCGCTAAATTACTCAGCGCAAAATTTTGGATATCTGTGGCCTCTGGGGCATTACAAAGCGCTTTAGATATGGAAGGTGGGCAAAGAGATAGGAGAGCTGTCGCAGTTCCCCGCTGTATCGATTCCAGATATTTCGCCTATACCTTACTGCCTTGCTTGCTTGTGCTGTCGTGACTCACGCCACAATATAGCCATGAATTGTTTGTGGCATGCTGCTGTTTGGGGAGAGAAGATCTACCAATGCTGTAAAGAAATTGTTGGTGTCGTCGGTTGCAAGAGTTCTGGACCGCGCGTGAGCTGCGTTGACTATAACACGACCACCACAAACCATCTGGAGTCACATGCTCGCATCCAGCACATCAAATGCACGGTGGGTCAGCATTTGCCACAATATTTCAGCAGAATGCCTCCACGTGATTTGACTGACTCAATCGTGCCGAATGCGTTTAGAATAAAATAGTGTGCACTTCCACTCGTTGCTCCCCGGCATCCTCTGTCTGCAATGGGACACCATTGGCCGGCCCGAATTGAGGCCTTACTGCCAAAAGCCAGTGGCGTACGTTAGCAGCCTTACACTTCCCCACGCTGTTCGCAGCTGCTCGGGATTGCGTGCGGGAAGTACAGGATTGGCAAGATAGACAGTACCACGAACGGCGTTCAGCAGATCCTGTCAGCCAAGACAACTTGTTTGTACTGGGTTAGGACCCCCTCCTGGGCTCGGCAAGCGCGCGGCAAGCGGGCAGCCGAAGAAGTTTGTTGTACAGTGGGTAGGATCTCTTGCTGTTCCTTCTCGTGTCAGTGTTTTTATATGCATATTCAACTTACGCTCAACCAGGATATTTCATGACACAATTAATGTTGTGTTAATGTTGATTTTCTAAAATGATTGAAGGACTCACCGGAGTTTCCCCGCTAGCTTTCCTCGCGAAGAGGCAGCAAGGTCGTGGGGGTACAAGTCACAACTGCAAACCTTAAACACTAGCGAAGCAGTTGGCAGAAGATGAGACCGCTCTTATATTACACTGAATGGCCCAAAAATGTCAGGGTGATTTGGTTTCGGAGCATGTTCTGTGCGAAGCTATTCCTAGCGATCGTGGACAGGCCAGCTTTGCTTCATCAGCAAGGGCAGGCATGCATTTGGATGGTGCAGCTAAAGATTAGTGAGCTGTGACTAAATTAGCCGTAATCGCTGCCGTTATAGAGACCAGAATGCCCCGAACGCTTGTATTGTGTGTACTCTGTTGTTTTGACCTATTTTCTGATCTCTAACCAACCATGCGAACATCACAAGGCGGAGGGAGTCTCCAACCATGCAAAGTCAGTATATATCATTGACCAAAGCGGCGGTGAATTTCGCGTATTTGGCGCATCAGGAAGCCTGCGCAGCTGCCGCAGCAGCTGGTCTTCAGTGATCTCGGCAATTAACTCATTTTCTAGATGATAGAGGGAGTGGTGCACGGGTACGAAGTGAGCGGAGCAGCCGGAGGTCGCCTGGATTGTGGGTTAAGAGGAGGGAACTCCAAATCAATACAGCTATATCCAGGGCCTAGACTGTCACAAAAGGAGGCGTGCTGCTTGTGCCATTGGGGGCGACAGATGCAGCGTCCTCTGCCCAACGTTGGCAATTCTATGGAAGGTGGCATATAAACACTGTCCCACCCTTTCAGGAAATTGCTTTGCGACTCATGGCAGGTCGCCTCCCCCCTCGCAACTCCAGGAGCCGAAACTGCTGGCTTCATGACACCTGGAGACTGCAGTGGTATGCCACAAGCATCTATGATACACTCATATTAACTACTTCGGCTCTACTGCATATCACAACAGTCATCAGAAAGGTACAAGAGTCGAGGTGCACTTCCTGCATATGCACACCCAGGTATTAATTGTTGCATGCACTACCACTCTCTGGAATTGTTGAATATTTATGCTTAAGGTCAGCTCCCTGCTTGTACACAGGCTGCCTAGTAGGGCTTACTTAGTCTTCATTGGCTAACAGGGGACAGACCATAGTATAGTACGCAACAACGTGCAGCCAAACGCGACGTGCAGGCGAACACAAGGCCTATTCTGATACATTCATTGATAGTGTAGACAATGTGCCAATAGTATGTTTGATTTTTCTAGGTGGAATGTCGTTAAATTCACCCATCACCGTTCGACCCTGCTAAAACGAGCACTGTCTCCGTGCTATGCACAGGTATTCCCTGCTTACTTAGTGGATCTGATCCATAATACTGAGCCCCATTCTTAATGTTACATAGTTAGGAAGCCATGGAATGGTTTTCACTGTTGCCTCAATAAGCACCGGGTCATCGACCAAGCGGAGCCGCGCAAGCACGACATTTTGGGGCTGGACCACAAAGCTACTGCATGCGGAAACAAATTTTGCAGTTGGTTCTTCAAGACTTTGCCGTTCAACTTCGAGTGCAATGGTTATTTGTCTTCCCTTCAACCACGGGGAAATCAAGATAGTGTTTAACGCTACGCGAAAGATGTGCCACAAGCACATGCAAGGTTCTTGGGGGCTGCTCGTTATTGCCTCCGTGTAGGCAAGCCCTCCCTGTTGCCCTTTTTTTTTTCCCAATTTACCATACATCTCGAAATATAAGGCTTATTTCCGCTAATCAGGGGCTGCGTAACCTTCCCCCTCATACTCGCGTACATAAGCCGGGCTAAGCGAAGATGGCGGAGGCATTCGAGCGCTTCAAGCGCTTCGAGTACAGGCAAAATAGTAACCTTGTCTTACAGCGTGACCCTTACCTAACTGGAGCTCCAGGTGGGGCTCACCAGGGGGAGCCCACAGGCGAACCCGAGACCCTCGCCGGGAGAAAGCTGTACCCTATGGGTGACAAGGCCGAACGGGGCCTTAAAAAGGAAGAAAAGGAGAAGATTGGAAAGAGAAGGAGCAAGCTTAAAGAGGGGGGGATCGCCAAACGAAGCAAGCTGGTAAAAAACACACCCGTGCGCACCTTTGGATTTTATCTATGAGCCCAGGAGCAAGCAGTAACCCTGTCCCTTTTTGTTGGGGGGGTTTACTGGCAATAACTTATTGCCAGAAGGCCTATGCATAGTATAACTGTGTAGGAAGTTGACTTAACCACGGAATAAAACGATGACAAGCATGGCAGCGACGAAATGTTTGCTGAAGGTGAAGCTATAGGAGTGTGGGCGGTGATGGCTTTCGCTCTCCTTTTGATCTGTATTTTGTTTACAGGACATCAAGAAGGGAGCTACAGTGCTTGATGCAGATGTGACGGAGAATTTCTTTTACAGGCCGACCACGCGCGTCACCAACCAGGTATACGAACAGCTGCTCGTTGTTCTGCAGCAGCAGTTGGGGGATCAGCCCGACGAAGTGCTTCGAGGCGCGGCCGATGAAGTGCTACAGGTCTTGAAGGAGGATGGGCTTAAAGAGGGGGAGCGGAAGCGCGGTGTAGAAGGAGTTCTGGGCCCCATCACCCAAGAACGGTTTACGAAACTGTTTCAGCTATCCAAGAGCATCACCGACTTTATGACCGCAGACCAAGACAGGGACGAAGCAGGTGAACTAGCGTCCTAGTTGAGGCTTCTTTCGGAGCCCGAAATGTAATGTGCTGTGATCTGTAGATAAACGTTTGATCTTGAGCTTTACTTTCGATAATTATCTTCTGGCGTTACTACACGACCCTGTGTGCGCTGAGGCCTTGCGATTCTTCCCTCATGTGTATGCGCACGCCCTTCTTGGTGCTACTTTGGAACTTCCTGGCTTAGGTGCTGCGTTGAATGGTAGAGCAGGAATACCGGCAGCATCGCCAGCTTTTGGGGTGCTAGCCGTATTCCTCACTAGCCATGCCGCCTGTCGTGGCTTTGGAATGTGTACGCTTACTGTCTGCGTTTGTAACTGTGCGTTCTTCGATTAGTGGAAACTCATCTACGCATCAGGTGCTTCGAAGAAATCCAGGATGCCTTCATGCATTCTTGATGAGACTGCATCTGCATGCGAAAGCTGCTTCTTGACTTCCGTGAAAATCGTTATGCCGTAGTTTGCTCCGTCCATCTGTTCAGGGGAGCCTGATACGACGGCAGGGGTTGCGGTGGTGTTTGATGAGGAAGATGAGGGAGAGGATGACTATGGCTACTCGGACATGGAGGCGGAGGGTGAAGACGAGGACGATGAGGAGACGGAAGAACAGGAGGAGAAGGAGAGAACATATTTAGCGGCGAAGAACCTCGATGAGGAGGAAGTAGACAGCGCAGAATCGGCATACTGTGTTGATGTGTCCAAGATTGATCCTCACTGGCTGCAGCGCGAGCTGAACGCTGTCTTTTCCGACCCGAACCAGGCTGTAGCGACGGAGAAGGAGATCTTGTCTATTCTTCCCATCCCGGATATTCAAGAATGTGAGAACAAGCTGGTGCTGATTCTGAAATATGAGAACTTTGAGCTTGCCAAAAAGATACTCAAAAACAGATGGAAACTGTTCTACTGCATTAGGCTGGGGCAGGCGCAGACTACAGAAGAGAAGGAAGGTATTCGGGAGGAAATGAAAAATACCCAAGAAGGTCAGGAGGTCCTTGAGCTGCTAGATGCACTCACATCACGCCGCAATAAAGAAAAAGAGGTCACCTTAAATGTCCGCAAAGAGGCAGCAACGCTTGCCGCCAAAGCCCAGGTAAACAGCACTCAAACCAACCGCATGCAGACAAGCGGCGTATTGCTGGATAGGATATACTAGAGTTGGTATCCACAGTGTGAGTATGAGCTGGCTTATTTGTCGCCTAGTCGCATCGTGACAGCTTCCAGGCCGTTGCGTAAGATGACTGTGCTCTGCTACCTCTTTTGCATGCAAACGGCCAGGCGAACTGTGTAGATATGCTTGCATATAGTAAATGATGTCCGTTGCAGGCGCGTGATGCCTCCCTTCGAGCTGCAGAAGCAGATGATGACTCAGCTGCGTTGGGGGGTGGCGCCCATGGCACCCCTGGGGGACATGGGGGCCCCACTAGCCAAGCTACCCAGCGCAAGCCTACCGGTTCCGTTGACTTGCAAAGCATTGCCTTTCAGCAAGGCAGCCATCTAATGGCAAATGCGAAGGTCAAGCTGCCAGATGGGACTCAGAGGATCGAGACGAAGGTAAGCATTAACCCATGTGCTATCCCGGCGCGCTCCATGGGCACGCCTTAGCGAGAGGTGTAAATCTTAGACATGTTTCTGGCCAGCATTTAACAAGGTATTAATCACTGCGGTGGAGCCTTTGCTCTAATGTCTGGTCTCGATAATTTTGCCGTAAAACAATTCCGTCCTTACGGAATCTAGGTTGGGAGGAGACGAGCGATAGCTGGACAGTTTGTGTATTCTTTTCAGAGCTACGACGAAGTAGTTGTTCCGGCTTTGAAGAGGCCGGTGGAGAAGTCAGAAGGTTTGCGGTTAATATCTACGATGCCAGAGTGGAGTCAGCCGGCCTTCACCGGTGTAGGAATTGAGCGTTTGAACGCTCTGCAGTCAAAAGTGTACGACGTTGCCTTCGATGCTTACGAAGAGAATCTGCTGCTGTGTGCCCCCACCGGAGCGGGAAAAACGAACGTGGCCATGTTGGCCATGCTCAACGTGATAGGACAATACAGGAACGCTTCCACCGGATCCATTGATCTGAAGGGATTCAAAATAATCTACATTTCGCCCATGAAGGCATTGGTGGCAGAACAAGTTCAGGCATTCTCGCAGCGGTTGCAGCCATTTGGTATTTCAGTCCGGGAGCTCACTGGTGACGCGAATTTGACGAGAGAAAAGATTGAAGAGACACAAGTCATTGTCACAACGCCTGAAAAATGGGACATCATCACCAGGAAAGCTGGAGAAAGGGCTTACACCCAGCTTGTTCGCCTGGTGATCATCGACGAAATTCATTTGCTTCACGACACGAGAGGGCCAGTGCTGGAGGCTATAGTGGCACGTACCATCCGTCAGATTGAAATGTCTCAAGAGCACATCAGACTAGTGGGGCTTTCTGCCACTCTGCCCAACTACGAAGACGTAGCGGTATTCCTAAGGGTCAAGCCGGAAAAAGGCCTATTTGTTTTCGGCAACCACTACCGTCCTGTTCCTCTCAAACAAACCTATGTAGGGATCAAAGACAAGAAGGCCATCCGGAGATACAACACAATGAACGACGTCACCTACGAGAAGGTATGGCAGTACTCAGTATTTTATATGCCCCATTTGAAGTGGTCCGATCCAAAGGGTGACTGTGCATATATTTGTGTGTGTGATTCCAGTCATATTTTACTGGATGAGCAGCGTGTGGCCGTAGTTGCATGTCTCGGACTTGCTGTTGTGACCATGCATCCAGCCCATCTCATGATTTGCAGCCTGCCATTTCTCCCCGTGTGGTGCTGGTCTCTGGATTTGCAGGTTCTGGAGTGCGCTGGAAAGAACCAAGTACTGATATTTGTGCACAGCCGGAAGGAAACGGTGAAGACGGCGAAATTTATTTGCGATGCAGCGTTGCAGAAGGACACATTACCTCGTTTCCTGCAGAACTTCTCAGCTAGTCGGGAGATTTTGCAGGCCGAGGCGGAAGCTGTCAAGACACAGGACCTGAAGGACTTGCTGCCCTACGGCTTCGCAGTTCACCATGCAGGGCTCCCCAGAACGGACAGAAAGCTGGTAGAAGACTTGTTTGCAGATAGGCACATTCAAGTGCTCGTTTCTACTGCCACTCTCGCGTGGGGTGTCAACTTGCCTGCCCACACAGTCATAATCAAAGGTCAGTTTTCTATGCTGTCACAACCTTAGCGAGTGTCGGTGTGCGTAGCGCAACGCATGGGAGGCAGACAAGGCCCGCAGTGGAGGATCTGTTCTGCAAACGTTTTCGCACAACGGATGGAGGTGACACGATTGTATTTTTTTATGCCGCCAATGATGTGAATGCACAGACATGGCGCCTCTTCTAGATGCGCGGTGAAGTTCTTGCAATAATATCTCAGTGCAGCACTTAGCCTATTGAGGAGTGATTATTTCTCAACGCAACCCCCCACGTACTCCTTGTGAACAGGGACGCAAGTGTATCTGCCGGAGAAGGGAGCATGGTCGGAGTTGTCGCCGATGGATATTCTACAGATGATGGGGCGAGCTGGACGACCCCAGTACGATACTGGAGGCCACGCCATCCTGATTACCCAGCATAGTGAACTACAGTTCTACCTCTCCCTCAACAACCAACAGTTACCCATCGAGTCGCAGATGATTCATTGCCTGCCCGACATGCTCAACGCAGAAATCGTCCTTGGTCAGTTACCTGCCCCTTTTTTTTGGCAGCTGCTCTTATATGTCATGTCTGACCGTCGGAGGGAACGGAAGAGCATTTGTTGGCAGAGAGCTAGTAATTTGGTAGGTTCTTTTAAGTTTCGAAAGATTGGGTTGTCCATGCTGCTCTTTGCGCATCAGGATCCGTCAGGAGCAGGGAAGATGCCGTGCACTGGCTGGGCTATACATATCTATACGTGAGGATGCTGAAGGCGCCTTCGCTATACGGTATCCCACCGGACGTGGTTGTGGGTGACAAGCTTCTTGAGCAGTACTGCATTAACCTGGCGGACTCAGCTCTCAAGACATTGGATAGGCACTTTCTCATCAAGTACGATAAAAGGACTGGAACCATCCATGTAACAGCAATGGGCCGAGTTGCAAGCCACTACTACATCAAACACGCAACCATTGCAGTGTACAACGAGCACCTGAAGCCTACTCTCTCGGACATCGAACTGCTACGTCTGTTCTCTCTTTCCTCCGAATTTAAGTACATGCCCGTTAGGGAGGAAGAAAAACTGGAACTGCAGAGGCTGATGGAGAGGGTTCCCATCCCAGTGAAGGGTTCGCCTGATGAACCTTCTTCTAAGGTCAATGTCCTATTGCAAGCGTATATAAGCAAGCTAAAGCTGGAAGGGTTTGCCATGATGGCGGATATGGTGTATGTTCAACAAAGCGCAAACAGAATCATGCGCGCTATATTCGATATTTGCTTGAGGAGAGGATGGGCACAGCTTGCCATAAGGGCCCTGCAACTCTGCAACGAGATCCAGGGTCGCATGTGGAGCACCATGACTCCCTTGCGCCAATTCAAAGTCAGTAAATTTTTAGCTTTGTCTGTTCCTTGAAATGTGCTTGGTATTTATGAGTAGTCTTTATCAACACTTTTTTCTTTGGCTCGCGTGAGTGTCCCGAGGGTTTTGGTTTTGCTTTTCGTGCTGGAGTACCCTCGTCTTATGTGTCACTTTTCACATGGGTACTAATGTGTTTGCTGGGCAATTTAACACACCTTAAGCCGTCATTTTCCCTGCATCTGTACTGAAACCAATGTGCCCACCTGTGCACTGCACTTCGACCGTTCTCGAGGTTCGTTGCGCGCTTCAGCTTGCATATGAACTTCGCGTTAGTTTCGTCCTCGAGGCTACACGTCCACGCTCGTTTTGGGCCTGCTGTGATTCAGGTTCTGCCTGAGGAGTTGTTGCGCAAAATTGAGAAGAAAGACTTGCCTTTCGACCGCTACTATGATTTGACATCAACTGAAATAGGCGAACTTGTGAGAGTGCCAAAGATGGGAAAGCTGCTGCATCGGCTGATTCACTCCTTCCCGAAACTGGAACTTGCAGCGTTTGTGCAGCCGCTTAGTCGTTCCTGCCTTGTTGTTGAGCTGACAATCACGCCAGATTTCCAGTGGGACCCGAAGATCCACGGTAACGGCGAAGTCTTCTGGATTATTGTGCATGACGTCGACTGCGAGCAGATTCTCCACCATGAGGTCAGCGCGTACTGCTCATACACACAATGTAACTGGACCGCAGTTGAACTCAGCCTCTTGGTTGCCGGTTAAGAACTATCCGAGATGCTGTGTCATTTCAGGATTTTGAAAGCCATGCTGCCTGCTGAGTCTCCGTGACCTTTGCTTTATTTATGCTATTTGCGCAGATGTTCATCTTACCAGCATTCCAAGGAGAAGTTGAACATACCCTAACTTTCACTTTGCCAGTGACCGACCCGATCCCACCTAGCTACTGCATCCGCGCCATTTCAGATCGCTGGCTTCACTCCACGGCGTCACTGCCCATATCCTTCAGAAACCTCATTTTGCCAGAAAAGCCAATGCCTCATGCAGAGCTGTTGGATCTGCAGCCCCTGCCGGTGTCGTCTCTGCACGATAAGAAGGCGGAGGAACTGTACAAGAAGGAAGGCATTAAAGCGTTTAACCCAATTCAAACGCAGGTAACAACGAATTGAATTCACAACATCTGTGTCAGTTTTTCCTGTGTTTTGCTTCGTGGAAACCATAGGAGTGTGCTCCATTCCGGGCCACTTGTACTCTGGAATTTCATGCAGTGCCAAGTTGAAACGTTGGCCAGTGGCTGTTGGATATTGAAATATCACGTGTGCAAGTGCTTTCCAGTTGCATTCAGCTCATACTCCAAGACTTTCTGTGCGTTTAGGTTTTCTCTACACTGTACTCAACCAGCGAACCTGTTTTGCTATGTTTGCCGCCGACAAGCGGGAAGGAGATTTGCATTGAGTTCGCCATCTTGCGGATGCTTAAGACGGAGCCATCTAGTTCTTGGAAGGCGGTTTACCTTGCTCCTTATTCATCTGTAGTACAGGAGACACTGCGACAGTGGAGTTCCAAACTGGGTAGTGGCCTAGGGTTGAAAATTGCAGAACTCACGGGCGACTTGCATGCAGATTTGAAGGTACGGTTCCTTACTAGGAGACTCTCCAAGAGAAGCAATACAGTGCCACTGAACGCCTTTTGGAAGCACAGTGGAGAAAATTGGAGCTTGAAACTGTTTCGTATCTCGAGAGCATGCGAGCGGGGCCTTAAACAGTGTGAACGTGCCGTACCTCGAGGTTGAGGGTGTCTGCGCATGCCCCGTTGCGTATGCATATGCAGATTTTGGAGCAATCGCACATTGTGGTATCTACACCGGAGAAATGGGATTTCTTATCTCGTCGCTGGAAGACCCGCAAAGTGTTGCAGTCGATCCGCCTGTTAATAGTGGACGACCTGCATTTGCTCAACTCCCCTGTCGGTTCAACTCTCGAAGTTTGCCTTTCAAGGATGCGGTACATCTCCGCGCAGCTACCTCAGCCAGTCCGCATTGTCGCATGTGCCAATTCTCTTTCAAATGCAAAAGACGTCGCAGATTGGCTTGGGGTATCCGCTACTGGTGAGCAATAAAGCAGCCAACCCGCATGACAATTCCTGTGGCAAATAGGTGCACAAAAAGCACCCTCTGGAGGGTTGGACCCGCAGCAGTCGCTCATCTAAACGTTCCGACGTAACATGATTCCTGAACGCTAGGCGTTGCAGAGGTGGCGCTTGAGTGCAGGTGCAGTAGCACACAATGCAACTCAGGAGTCTGGTTTTTGGTTCGTTAGAACACCGATAAATTATATTTATTTTGCTTCTGACAATGTTTGATTTCGAGACAAGCCGGTGCTTTTGCGCTTCAGGTCTGTTCAACTTTCATCCGAGCGTGCGCACTGTGCCGTTGGAAATTTCTTTGCACGGCTTTGATGTGTACAACAGGGATGCGCGTTTGTTGGCCATGTCTCGAGCGGTGCATCAGGCGATAAAGCTCTACACGGCACCAACTGATGACAGCAGGAGCCGCAGCAGCCGCAAACTCAAGAACGTTCTCGTATTCTGCTCAGATAGGAAACAGTGCAGGTTGACAGCGATCGATCTCCTGCTGCAAACGGCAGCTGACGATCAGCCGAAGAAGTATCTGCACGTTTCAGGCAAGCGACACCCACTATGTTTTTTTGTGGCCCAACGAATGTGAAACTTTCCTGTTTGACTGCACGGATTGGCAGTGGCGATATGAAGAAATTTTTGCGGCTTCCGTACACTCTCTTCTGTCGCTCGCGCAGATGATACCATGAAGCAGTATACGTCGATTGTGCGCGATAAAATGCTGCTAGAAACGCTCTCCTACGGCGTTGGCCTCTATCATTCGGGCTTGTCCGCTGCTGAGCGGCTGCTGGTGCAGCAGTTGCACTCGAGCGGGGCCATTCAAGTTGTAGTTGTGGCGGAGGAGTCCGCGTGGGGCCTTCAGATCAGCTCCCATTTGGTTGTTGTTGTCGACACCAAACGGTTCACGGAAAACGGGTGCGTCTGCGTACTAGTGGCAATTAAAGTCATCGGAGCTCATTCAGAAGCGGTTAGCGAAGAGTACAAGCAGACAGAGGGGATCGGAGGTCAACAGATGCAGACTGTGGCCCTTGAGTCTTGGTAGCATCCGTTAACTGTTTCTAATCTCGATACTTGGATCAACACGTTCGTGCATGCAATTTCAAAACGTCAGCTTGCCTTGAGTGTATCACCTATTTCTGTTGATTTTAACGGTGATTGCATTGCAGGTACGAAGATTACCCAATTGCAGACGTCCTACAGATGTTGGGCCGCGCGACGCGTCCTGGAATTGACAAGCACGGATACGTGGTGCTTCTTTGCCCATCCAGCAAGAGGGAGTTTTACAAGAAATTTATATTTGAGCCGCTGCCGATAGAGTCTCAGCTTGAGCAGCACCTGCAAGACCACGTTAATGCTGAAGTCGTACTCAAAACGATCGAAAGCAAGCAAGATGCCGTCGACTGGCTCACTTGGTCCTTCCTTTACAGAAGACTCTCTAAGGCAAGTGGCGAAGTGATTTGCACACCTAGACAACAGCCGTACAACGTAGTAGTAGGCAGAGAACAGCTGCACACTAAAGTGTGTGTTGGTTGCGGTTGGGGAGGGTAAGAAGTTTGCCTGCTGGCCACGCTGGGTGGTGTACAGGGTGAACTCGGTGTCTAGGGGTTCCCTACCTTTTCGATTTTCTTCTGTCTTTGCGTGTGCTAATGTACGGTTTTGATGTGTGCATGCACCTCTTGCACATGCGTTTGGTGTCGCAAAGGGTGCTCTGCTCCTGGACACGCCAACTTGTGCTGCACATAGCTCACGGAAAGTAGTGCCTTTTTTTGTCGTTCTAGCCTGAAGTCAACAACATTTGCATCATATCGTCTTTACTTTACATGTTGAAAAATGGGAAGCCTATGTCACTTTGCCTTTGTACACTCAAGTGTGTACAGAGGTGTGTTGGATGCGTGCTGTTACTTATCGGTCGCTGCAGAACCCCAACTACTACGGCCTCCAAGGAACTTCGCACCAGCATTTGAGTGATTATTTGTCGGAGTTGGTGGAGTCCACAGTACACACCCTTGAGCAAGCCCAATGCGTTGCTGAGAAGAACGAGGTGGACCTGGAGCCTCTGAACCTGGGGCTCATTTCTGCTTTCTACTATGTGAAAGTCGCAACTATTGGTGCGTACGGGGATGGCACTCTTTTGTTCCGTGGGAGTGTATGTCCTGTTAGCGGCCCTAGTGTGTTTGGGCTTCATGCGCACTCCAAATTTCCACCCCTTGTCGGAGCTTGAGGAAGTAAGCCGGTGATGACTGAATGCGCTGTACGTGCTGCGATCATGCAGAACTCTTTAACCGTTCGCTGTCCCCGACCTCTAAACGCCGAGCACTGTTGGAGATCCTCTCGGCTGCAGCGGAATTCGGGTCTCTTCCCCTCCGGCCTGGGGAGGAGACAGTCCTGAAGGGCATCGCCCAGCGCATTGGTCTCAAGCTTCCAGCTAGCATAGACTTCACCAAGGCCAGCACGAAAGCCTTGGTTCTGTTGCATGTGAGTTCGTTGCTGCCCATCCCGTTGCTGGAGTTGATGCTCCACCAATAAAAGTGTATGCTTCGCTCCTATGATGTAGGGTAAGATTTGGGCCATAGGTCTGCTACGTGGCCCATGTATCTGCTTTCAGGCACACTGCCAGCGAGCGACTCTTCCAAGTGACTTGGTTGCGGACCAAAAGCAGGTGTTGGAGCCTTGCGTGCGGCTGCTTCATGCGTTGGTGGACGTCATTGCAAGCAACGGGTGGTTAATCCCTGCCTTAGCTGCCATGGAGATATCTCAAGCCCTTGTCCAGGCTGTGCTGCATGCTGGCTCTGGCGAACAAAACAAACTGCAGGCTTCGGCTCTCAGACAGCTTCCACACTTTAGCACAGACCTCGTCAAGGCTGCCAATGGCAAGTTCCCAGGCTGTGAAACCCAGATCATACGTGCAAAGCCACTGTTTTAGCTCGTTCGTTGATTACCTGTCGGCGATCTTTGTGAAGTGGTAGTATAGACTCAAACGTAAACTTCCGCATGCTGTGCATTGTAGCTGAAGGGGTACCCGGTTGCCAGAGTGGTACATACATGCAACACCAGGAGTGCCATGCATGTGGCTGTGGGGTGTTGCGGGCGGCTCAGCTATGGAGGTTAAAGATGTTTTTGACTTCATGAACATGGAAGATGCGCAAAGAGAGAAGCTTCTAGCGTCGCTCACTCAGGCTCAACTTCGAGTACGTTATTGCCTTTACAGCACGCATGACCTGATTAACAAGGAAGACACGCTTGTATGAATGAGCGCGCGACTGGTGGGGAGTGTTGATTCGTGCACGATACATCTGGGCGCGACACCTGATGCTTTTGCGGGTTGGGTTGTCATCGCAGGAAGTGGCTAAAGCAAGCAACAGGTACCCTGTCATCTCCCTGGAATTTGAACTTTCAAAGACAGAAAATATAAGTCCGGGAGAAAACATCCAATGCACCGTGCAGCTAGAAAGAGACTTGGCGGTGGGTTCGAGGGCTGTCTCTCGCTCTTCGGTGTTGCCAGAGGCCCTCTCGCTGCATGCAGAAAACAAACGGAGCTCTTCTAGTAAATGTTTTGTGCAGTGCAAGCATATTTGCTTTTGGGCGCGTTAAGCGTGATTTGACTCCTTGTTTATGCTTAGTCCTCTGTGTTGCAGCGTGTTTGGCAGCGCATCTTTTGGGTAGATTTTGATTGACCTTAGGTTTGTGACTGTGGGGCAAGATTCTTGGGTGGCTGCGTGCAGGATGGAGATACTGTGGGACCTGTGTACGCTCCATTATTCCCGAAGGAGAAGGAGGAGCAGTGGTGGTTGGTCATTGGGCAGTCGGCACCTAACGGGCTGAATGCGATTAAGCGAATTTCCATCACAAAACAAAACAGCACTGTCAAGCTGGCTTTCGAAGCCCCCGATTCACCAGGGAAGCATCAGTTTGTGCTCTTCCTCATGTGCGACAGCTACATCGGCGCAGACCAGGAACACAAATTTGAAATTCGCGTCCGCTAGATGAATTGTAAGTAAAAGTCAGAATCGTAAACACCCATATGCATGCGAAATAGCAGCACCACCCCCAGCCGCCCCAGCAGCCTCGCCCCTGCGTGTGTTAAAGCGCAAGAGCCCAAGGTCACATCAAGCAGTGGTATGGTATTGCAGATGTGGTGGCTTTCTCGTGTCTAACAACTGAGGTGCAAGCGGTTTCGTCTCCCTCCATAGACTAATCCTTTTTCTCTGCGACAAGTATGCATCGACATAGAACCATGAGTGCCTACGTACCACACTGCTCAGCAGGCCTGCATGCTTGGAGGGCGCCAAACTCAAACATGGTATGTTTGTTGTTTTTGTTACTTGTGTTCGCAATTCTATTTAAGTTAGCAATGTCTTAAGAGGGAAGCCTTGGATAACAGCTAGAGAAATCGTCGTGGCTCGCGATCCATAGATGGATGAGCAGTTAGAGCGCCTGTGGGTCGTTTGGGAGCAAAGGCGTTCATTGTTGAATGCCTTTCCTCTAGATGACTAAGATTTGACTTTCTTAGCGGAGACAGCATTATTTACTTCATTTCTAGGGAAATGGGCACTGCGTATACCTAGACCCTTCCTTTGGAGAGCTAGCAGCATAAACCGTCCCCTTAGTTACTGTGCCAGTCGAGGGATGACTGTTGCGTTCGTTTCTGACTGGCATTGCCATGTACGTTAGTGCTTAGATTGAACTAAGGCACCATACGAACTACGAGGGACCAGCAATGCCCTGATGCATACGGTGATGCATATGCAGAAAAAGCGGGGGTGTACACTGTCATAAGGGTATAGATACATATACTCAAATACGATGAATATGCAGCACATATGCCAGGTACTACATATCCGGGGTACAATGTGCGCATTTTAGTATTCATACGCGCGACTAGCATTTGTATTCGCACGCGCATACCTTATCCGTAAAAGCCACACCCTACTGGGAGCGCGTAAAGAGGTCGACAAAAAATACTAGCCAGCTGAACCAGTTGGCGTGTGCATCCGAAACATGCACAATGGATATCCCCAAAAGCACAAAAAGGGGTAGACGGAGGCCGAAAAACTGAAAATGAAAAAGATCTTGTGAATGTGTTGTTGTCCCTGCATTCGCTGTTGTTGCGGGAAGACGCTGCTGCTGCTGCTGTTTCTGCCGTTGCTACTGTTTGGTCATTGGGCCTCCATGAAGCAGCAGCACTGCATTGGGCCTCCTCGGGCAAGCGAGCGCATGCAGAGAGGCAGCAGTCCTCACCAAAGTCAGGAAACACGGCAGAGTGATGGTGGTGGTGGCAGAGGCTGCCTCGAGGGAACGGATGCCTGCAGCCACAAGGATCAACGTAGGCGCAGATGCCGAGTCCGTCTTTACAACGAAAAGAGAAAGCCGCGAATCATAGCTTATGACTTCAAAAGGCAACAGCGCAGATCCCACTAGCCCCGTATGTTGCAGCAAAGCAGCAGTGAAACTGCGGGTGATTGCCGCTGAGTCCACGCACACGTCCCTCAGGTGCTGTTGCTGCTGCCGCCTCCGCTGCTGCTGCTTCTGTGGCTCTAAAGGCAGCAAGTGGATGTGAAGCAACAGATAAACTGTCGAGAGGCTACCCGTGAGCCTCGGTACCCGATCTACTGCTATCCCCGATGAGCCACGTGCGGCAGCGTGCTCTGGAGCACCTGCAACACCACCAGCTCCAACTGCTCCAGTTGCTGCTTCTGCTGAAGTACATGCTTGGTCAGTAGCAGTGACATGTAACACGCCTGCCACTGGTACGTTTACAGATTCTGCCCCCTCCATCACTACTGAGCCATGAACGGTCTAAAGAAGGCGTTCACTGGCAATCCGCTGCAGTTGCCCTTGGTAGAGCAACAGAACCTGCTGCTGCCTTTGCCGCTACTGCAGTTGTTAGGGCTGCTGCTGCAGCGGGTGCACGGATGCAGCCATGAGGGTCGAGTCTTGCAGGTCGATTCCTGTTGTGTCAGCTTCTACAGCTGCTGCAACAAACGCAGCGCTGCTGCCGTTAGTGGATACCATGCATATGAATTATACTTCCGATTCACCTGATGCTACCGCCTGAGATATTTCAGCAGATTTCGCCTTCATACTACGCCACTTACACCAGTCGGCCGGTAAGGAGAAGGCCAGATTTAGCTTTCCGGAGCAACTGAAATTCCAATGTATATACTCCTCATTTGAATCCATATAAACTAATGTTAATGAATTCGATATTGTCTATGCTGCCATTTAGAAGAACAAGTGCATCGTCAACAGCAGCTGCCAGGCTTGCACAGGGCCCCACGCATGCTCCAGACCACTGCGACGTGCCATTTGTTCGTAAAGGGCTTGAATGGTCATATTACGCAAATACGTTTGTGAATTACGCACAATCAGGTGCGTATGGCGCCTAACGACAACAATGTATGCTCTTTTGACTCTCGATTGCGGACCAGGCGTCCCCAAACCACCTCTCAACTCAGCAGCAGCAGCGGATAGTTGCACAGCTGTGAATGAAGTCTCCCCTCCACGAATAGCTTCAGAAACACCGGAATCTCAGGCAGCAACTGCTGCTGTTGCACCAGCACCGGTCCCTGCGGCTGCGTCCCCCACACAGCGGCGGCTTAACTTCTTATTCCAAGCGTCTGTACACCTCAGCACGAAGAGCCCTACACTTTCGCGTGTGCTGCTACAGCAGCTGCATGAGGTGGCAAGGAAGCACGTGCTAAGGTTACATGCCTCCGTGAAGCACAGTTGCTGTAGTAGTTGCTATTCTCCACTGTTGCCGCATACCACCAGCGTGAGGCAATATATACAGGGCCGCTGCTATTGCACCAAGACAGCCTGCAGTTGCATCGGCGGTGCCTGCACCACCACCCGCTTCAGGGGGGCTGCGCAGCAACAAACATTCCTAAAGAGGCCCAAGCGGCATAATTCAGAGGCGCCAGCAACCCCAGCTGCAAACGACCTCAGCCCTGACTGCAGCTGCAGCAACAGCGGCAGTGCATGCAAAGAAGGAAACAAAGGCTCTAGTGGGGCGAACCAAAGGCCGTGTCCTTGGGACCGCTCAAGCTGTCATCGTTGCTGTGAGGACTTGTGGACCAGCCGCAGCTGCTACTGCTGCTGTTGCTGCTGCCGAATTGGAGATGAACCAGAGCGGCGGAGGCGGCGCCGTCGGGGACAGGCGCAGTCTGATGCAGCCATTGAGCAGCAGCATCGCGCGCAGCCCAAGCAACTAAAGGAGCAGCAGCAACCGTTAATGGAGGTTCGTTGCTTGGTTTGCGGCTATGTTTCTCGCCGCCCATAATTACAAACTTGAGAACAGCTTATTTATGCGCATATGTGTTATCGTGAGTGAACACTTGAAATGTAAGTTCCTTAGTCTAGGCAGAGCACAGCCTCAAAGCTTGTGTAGCTTTCGAAACACACAAAAACAGTTACTGCTGCTCTGTAGGTACAACCACGGTACCCCAGAGGCACAGATAAAGAAACACGCAGGAGCAGATCGGCAGGAGCTGACCGACAAAAGGAAAAACGGGCGGAAGTGAAATGTACGGAACAGAAAAATAGTAGGGGCAGCCGCCTAAAAGATGAGATAGAATATGCTCAAGATGCTGGCGGCAAGCAGAAGGGACCGCGGTTGGCTGGGGGTGGATGCAGTGTTGTGTGTCAGTCTTTCAGTTTGAGGAGGCCTAAGAAGGCCTTCGGGGGGATAGAGACATTTCCGATTGCTCTCATTCTCTTCTTTCCTGCCTTTTGCTTGCTGAGTAGCTTCAGTTTCCGTGTGACGTCGCCCCCATAGCACTTGGCTGTCACATCCTTCCGCAGGGCCCTTACTGTGGAACGCGCTACAATTCGCCCTCCCACCGTTCCTTGAACCGCAACTTCAAACTGCTGGGGTGGAATAGCCTTTCCTAGCTCCTCCGTCAGACGAACCGCCTGCAATGTGCATGCACACGCGCGCCTGCTGCTCTTGCATGGGTGCATGCCAGCAACTGCCTTACCTGGCGTACAATTCCCCAAATGCGAGGTGGGCTTTGCGCGAAAGGCGTAAGTAAAAGAGGCTGAAGAAGCTAGTATATATGCAATGCTACTCCCACCACTTCTTTGGCTTTGGAATGATGCACAAGAAGGCCCATGACGTCTACAGGTTCACCATTCACCAAGAAGCCAACACTCTCCACTCTCGACAGCTCGTACCCTGGGTACATAAACCATAGCAAATTGCTCCAGGCAACATGCACATCCCTCGCCTCGCGGCGGCCGGGGCTGCCGCTTCGTGAGTACTCACGCTTCATTACTATCCTAGCCAAGAAGAAATAGGTTGGGGAGAAAAAGCCATCCCACACTCGATGAATCCAGCTACGAATGGTTTAAGTGTGTGTACACCCAAAACACGTTCCACTGTGCGCTCTATAGAGGGTAAGGGAGCCTCACGCAGCACCGCTTAAGCAAGCAACCAGCGGTATAATGCCACAGTAAATAGCATCAGCAACAGCAGCAGCCAGAAACAGCAAGGGGCACTTGCCTGCATCCTCTACATCAAAAGTTGCCGCACCGCTCGTCACGCTCTGAAGCTTGTCGGCGAAGTCCACGAGGATCTCCGCCAGCGGGAGCTTGTACACCAGATGGACAACAGCTGCATGACAGCGTTTCGGCATCACTTGCTGCTGTTGTTGCTGCTGCAGGATGCGACACTCGAGACGCTCGCCTCTCCGGGAAAACGCAAGTCGGTCTATAGCAGCCATGCACTCCATTGGTGCAACAACAGTGAGATTTGCCTGAATAAAACAAATTTCACTAGCAACAGCCACCATTAATTGTGCCGGAGTGTCTACTCCACCTATTTATACTCATAAATCCCGTGCCCACTCTGTGCTTCCATAGAACCTGTGGCTGCTGCAGCACAGGCTGAGAGACCCGCTTGCGTCGCATGCGCGGCAGCACGAACGGGCTGTTATGTATGATAAATATGTAGCGACCTGACGGTACAGCTGGCTGAGGGCAAAGCGGATGAGGCAAAAGCCCCTATCTACACTGGAGGCGGACCATTGGCTCCAGAAGCTCGCGGCAGCCCTTTGGTAGCTCCGCAGGCCTTCCGACGGGAAGGCGGCGCCCATCAGGCATCTCGAGGAAAAATGTAACTCCAGGAGACGTTAGTACTGTACGCTGCCCGAATTCCGCCTCGAGTCTTCAGCGGCATGCACAGAAACAAACAGAAACACACATCCAGCAAATGCAGTTACCGACGAGTGCACACACCGCCTGCTCTTCATCCCCTTCGGCCCCCCGGCATATCCACTTGCCCCCAAGTAACAATACCACGCGTCTGTGGCATCCCTCTGCTGGTGCTGCTGGAGAACGCCTACCGCTGGTGAACCACCTCCATGTGCAGGGTGCCCAAGAAGCCACAGCGGAAGCCCGGGCCCAGTGCCTGTGAGGAAGCCGGTTGCGCTTCTACTGCGGCATCGGTCAGCATAAGGCGCTGCAGAGACACCTTCAGCTTCTCGTACTCGCTAGGGTCCTCCGGATACACCCCTACACACAGCCAAACCCAAAACTCTCAACCCTACGCCGCATATTTTGAGACACCATAGGCTAACCTTTGGTTAGCAAGCCCCATTGGGGGAAAAGCAGGAGACAAGTACTCTTCGCGATGTGCGAGTTTAAGCAATAGCAACGAACTGTACCTAAGGACTTCAGCGGCAAAACGACTCTGACTAGCCGCAGCAACTGCAGGCACTGCAGCAGCAGCTCACCAGCGTAGACTAGGCGCTTGGGTGGTTCGAATCCCGGCAAAGGCAATGTTGGAGACTGGGAGAGACAGAGAGTGTCTCCCACATGGATATCTGAAGCCCCCCGTAAATTACTGCAGATGTACCCGACCTACAGCAACAACGACAGAACCAAGTCTCCACAACGATCACCTTGCCCCATCTTCCCCAAGTGTGCCTTGCCGACACCTTTGCTCAACGCTCGCCGCTCGGGAGCAACACTTGCCTGTCCTGCCACCAGACAGTCCGTCTTGTATCGCTCTGGCAGCATAAATCCCACTTCTCGAATCTGCAAATGCCGCTTAGACCTTATGGCTGTCACGGAGTCCCCAGCCCTTATTCGCCCCTCCTGGAACATCCCAGAGCAGGAACATCCCAGAGCAGTTGTACACCTGTATGAAGCTTCTGGTTTAGCAATTGCAACATTGTAGTGTAGGGCTTAGAATATTGGGGACACGCTAAGCCTCCAGCACATGAGAGCGCTCACACTGATGCGGACACAACTGGGTAAGGTTTTATTATATAACTTACTCGGATGACTGCAACTAAGACCACCCCCTTAGCAGCGTCATAGAAACTGTCAAATACCAAAGCCTTAAGTGGAGTCCTCGAACTGTCTTTCACTGCAGGCGGTGGCAGCCGCTGCACTATCGCCTCCAGCAGCTCATCTATGCCTAAAGCGCAGATCCGCAAAACATCATCCCAACCCCTTAATCGTAGACGTTACACATATATTGAAGTACACTGACAAGTCACACCCTGGCCATTGTACAATCAACGCTGCCCCGTTCCCCTGCTAGCCCCTGGCACGTCACCCTGTACCCTGCGCCATACACCACGAACAAACAATCCCTATCTTAAACCTAAAGCATACGCCCCCTAGTCTGAGCTCTAGAACAACTGCCCCTCAACGTTTGACCTCTGGTGCTCTGAGCTAAACCATTGATTCCTGAACCATAAAAACCCTAAACCGAAAGCCCTCAGTCACCTTCTCCCGTCTTCGCTGAAACTCCCAAGACACTTTCTGGTGGGGCCCCCAATATGCCGCCGACCGTCTTTTTCAGCTCGGCAACTTGCTCATGAGACTCCGCCAGGTCAATCTGAGGTGAATGTACACTCCACCAAACTCTAGGGGCTGAAAGAAGCGTATCACGGCCCTACTCAAAATGGCCAAAACAGAAAAAGGGCAACTGGCAGCAGCAAGCAAACCATTAGCCGCAGCAGGGGCAATGTCAAAATGAGCAGAAGCAAAACATGCCTTGTTAATTGCTGCTACAAGCGGCAGGTTTCTATCGAGGGCCTTTTGCAGGTGGGAAAAAGTCTGCGCCTGGGGGCCCTGAGTGGCATCAACGAGAAGGACAGCCCCATCGCTGGCCCAGAGGCTCCTCTTCACTTCAAAAGAAAAGTCAGCGTGACCTAAACAGCGCACCGATATGAAGGGAACCGGCCAGATGAAGCATGCGGGACACGGAGGTGGATTGCGATCCATAATTTATGGAAAATAGGCTGTGACAGCTTGTACGCGTGGCTGGGAGACAGCCAGCACTCACGACAAACGACGCAGGCTGGCAAATGGCATAACGTAAGGGAAGATACAAATGCGCGCGTGAAATGACAAGCGCGAAAGAAAGGCGGAACACACGAAAAAAACACCGATGGGGGAAAGCTATGCCATAGGCCAAGGAAACAAAAAAGCCAAAATGCATGTGAAATAAGACTACTCATGAATATAGAAGGCAGATTCGACATGGGACACCAGAACGGGAAAGAGATACAAGCGGAAGAATGAAAAAGGAATGGAGGAGATAGAGAAAACTAAAAATGAAAAGCGAAAGGAACTTGCCTCTGTAGCTGCAGAAAAAGCAGCCAAATGCCCATACAATACCAATGCTACGTGGCGAGAAGACAACCAAATGAAAACACGCAAACCATACAAATAAGAGGGGCTCACAGCTGCGGGAGTGACACGCGGTAGAGAAAGGCCAAAGTGCGAATCATTCCTTGCCTGGTGTGTCTATGAGGTTCAGCACGTAGGGATCGTCCGATCCAAGTCCGTAAAGAAGACTGCAGGTCCTGGCGCGAACAGTGATACCTCGACTGCTTTCTACTTCTGCAGAAGTAGCAAGCAGCGCACGGCGTTGGGAGAGTTGATGTACATATGCAACAAACGCAAAACTAGCTAGATATATCGCAAAAGGGCCAGAAAGCACAGACAAACTGCTGATGATGTACGTCCAGAACTAACTCGGGAGTCTCCAGCTCCAGCTAGAAGAGATGCATAATCCCCTGCCACGCACCATTCAGGGCCTGAAGGCTCACCTAAGGAGTCAAGAAAGCGCCTATCCCTCTTGGGGTCAACCAGTCCCAGACGCTGCAATATTGCATTGGAAACAGAGCTTTTTCCGTGGTCTACGTGCGCCACGATGCTGAAGTTCCTCACGTGACACGCGTTGCTGTCTCTTAAAACTCTCACTCGCTCACTTGATGTATACAGTTTTATGGTGCTGCTGCTGCTGTCGCTACTGTTTCTGCTGCCACTACTACTGCAGTTGTCTTCTGCAGAGGCACGGAATCGATCTGCCCGAGAGGAAAGAGCGCAAGAGCTGCCCTGGAGCCAGGAGTGCAACCAGTTGCTAGTTCTACTACATAAGTTTTGATGCTGCTGTAACACTGTCCGCTCCTTCAGCCCTAAGAGGGGTAGATGTGCCGAGAAGCACAAGGGTTTCCCTCCGAAGGGTCGAGGCGCATTAACGGTCGTCAAGGAGTGCAGCGTCAGACGCCTAGAGGCAGCTGGGTATCCGGGGAATGGAATGTGCGCTGAGGTGTACGCACACCTGGAAACCTGCTCAAGTAAGGGGCTAGAGGGCAGCCCGGAGATAAAAGTCGCCGCTTGTGTCATGTGTGAGTGCCAGCTTCCCACCTGCACTGAAGGCAGAAGAAGCAACGGCGGCAGAAGCAACAGTAATATTGTGGTTGAGGGCGTGGATATGAATGGCAGAATGACGGAGAATTTCATTCAGTCCCAATGAGTTCCGAGGCTGAGCGCCTCCAAAGCCCGCCACGGAAATATCTGCGGCTTTACCGGGGCATATGAGGAGAAGCGACATAATTAAGGCAGAAAGCGAAAAAGTAGGATAACTCGTCAAAATGTGTCTAGATAGAACCCCTATAGAGCTAAAATGAACAGGCGAACGGCGAGTCTCGACACACGCCCGGCTCCGCAACAGGAACCTCAGCCCCAAGAATAGGAACGCTATTTAGATATACTGCTTGCCCCAGATTATTGGTATTACAGCTTTTCTCGTTATCCATCTTGTCTTGTCTAGCATAAACGCTCAGTCCCTCCCACCAGGTGCTCCCGACAAGGCGGCAGTAGAGATTCGCACGAACTTCCTGTCCTCGACTTTGTACGGCATGCACCGAATATCTTTACAAACACTGGAGTACAAATATAAGGGGCAATGTTTAATGGGACTTATTGCATTCTAGTGTCGACCAGAGTTCGTTTTCCGAACATCTTCGAGTTTACGTACTTCGGCCCCGCACCGGGACCATTAAACCAATTTACGGTATATGCCGGCTGGTCGGTCGATGCTTATGTAATTCGTCACTAGCGTTCTCCTAGGTTATTCGACCCTTAATGCGTAGAACTCCTGGCCTCCCTACCTCTAACCTTGTGAAGGCTACGCCAGTATTTCAATATGTAGCTTTACAGTATACTATCGCGAAGCTACAACATCACACTCTAACCCCCTCAAATACTAAACTATCCACGGACTACCGCACTCAGACCAACAGACTGAAGGGATTCATGGGAGAGCTGTTAGCCTGAAGCCTCCAAATCAGGACGTGAGCTCGCCTAGAGGGAGGCGCAGGTCCTCCGGGAGAAGTTCTTCTCGAAAAGGGTGTTCCGAAAAGAAAATTCTATTGATTCTACAGTTTGCATGTACCTGCACTCGAGCAGTGTGGACGTAGTGGGTGCCGAATGCCTTGCGAGTCAAATCTGCCAAATTCAGGTGTACGTACACCCAACCGCTGTCCATGCGCAACGGCATCGCGCACAAGTACGGCTTTATGCGGGTCTCCTTCTGCACATACAACGGCAATCCGCAGCATCAGACAAGCAATGAGCAAATATCCAGCCCATGTACAGGTAAACAAACAAGCAACGGGAAAAAAAACGACTCACAAAGGAAGGGTCTCGCGGACCCAACTGACATGAAGACGAGACATGGAGGACAGGTGGTGGTACGAAATGTGTACTCAAAATACACAAAATGACAAGAAAGAAATTTAGGAGGACAGAAGAGAGAAAGAAGCGGCAAGAAAGCAAGAAACATGCCGAGAGGCCAGTGCAGCGTTGAGGTGTATTGGCAACTGTCGCCAGACCTGGAAGTTTGACACCCTGAAGCGCCTTTTTGTTTTCTTGCTATCCAGAATTTGCACTTCAAAAGAAAACAGTTTGTTGATCTGCACATACACCGCGCCACATGACTGGCTTCCCGCCGCTGGTATCTCCTCTCACCTGGCTGCTTGCAGCAAGAGTTGCTCATGCCCTCTTGTTGTGGGCAGCTGAGAGTGAATATGTGCTGTCTGAGGGAAACGCAGCAAAAATTCTGTTCCCTCGTGCTGTTGCGCTGCTGTCTACATGCAGCAGCAGCCAGTCCCACTTAAGGCCTCACGTTTTTGACGATAAGGACCAGCACCGGCAGAGTAATTGAAAGCTCCTTTTGCGGGTCGGGTGGACAGCAGACGTGACAAGAGGGGACAAGTCCCCTCAGCTCAATAGCAGGAGTTCCCAATTCCTTGTCTGCTTTTTTCAACACCCATCCCCCAGGTCCTTCCCTCTGTGCCCAAAGCTGCAGCGGATGCGATCTGCACTCATGCGTCCGCAGTAATTAGAAATACAAATTCATGCACGCAAAACTGGGTGTGCCATGAAACACATCCTACACCAACAAAAATGTCCACACGATCATCAGATGTGTGCCAACTGCACGCGTACTGTACGGACACGGTTAAGTTGTGGAAGCACACCACGCTCCCTAGACGACTCGGAAGCTAAAACACTTCAAATGCCTAAGTGTGCGTACACTCCACATATTTAAATGCACGCACCCCACACTGTTCAGGATTGAAATATAACCTGACTGAAAAGCCGGCAACATCATGAAGTCCAACACTGAACCCCCCCGAATCGTCTGAGGTCGCGCCTCTCGCTACTTCTTCTCGCCCTTGCTGCTACAGCTGTTGCACCTTGTTCCCATCACTGCTTCTGTTGTTGTTGCTCTTGCTTGCTGCCTGCAGCTGCACTTCCGCGGTGTCCACATCCAAACCGCCGTGACTACGTCACCTACTGCGTCCCTCCAAGAGACCTTCGCCTTGGGCTCACTTCATTATGGTGACAATATGTACTGCCTTCCGCAGGGTCCTTAGCTATGCAATTGAATGCTTTGGCGTTCAGGTTCCGACGGCCTCCTGGGCCTGGAGGGAAAGGTGGCCGGCTATACTTCAAATTAATTAGAGCCAATAACATGTACTGTAGTCATTAAAAGCGAACAATAATATTTTATAACATCAGTTCTTAGGCATGAGCAGTCACGTGCATGCAGCCACTAGGGATGTGCTGCTTGAGCGTTGCTGACGCCTTGTTTTGTTGTGAACTTTGCGGTTCATGAAGGGCGAAGGACTTTAAATGACCCAACATATTACTCTTCTTTCCTCATTTAAGCATTTATAAGACATATTACTGGTACTAGAGCTCATTTATCTCAAGGACCCTCCCGCAAGTCGCCTACAAAGGGGTCCCTATAGTATTTCGGTTGCATTGAGAGCCGCTAAAATACAGGCAGCGACTATTGTATATTAAAGTAGAAGAAGCATGTATAAAAAATACGTTTAATTGAAAGTAGAACACACATGAACGGTAACTCACCTAGGTTCGAAGTTTCAATTAAGCCGAGATTGTGGAAAGACTGTTCGTGTGTACGTGTGTGCATCGCTCTCTAGAACGCTGCGAGCCATTTCTCGACGAAGAAAACTTACTCTTCGATGATCTATTTAATAGTTGGACTGTATAAGTTGCGCGTATATGTGTCTATTCCACCTTTCAGGAAGTGTTCTGGCGTTTTCGCCGTGGTTGTAGCTGTATGTTCTCTTTCAGCTGGCCGCTCGTTAGGGCAGGCTAACTTCTGCTTGCCAAGTGTCTGTTTAGCAGTTGTATCCTCTGATAGTGAATGAATCATGCAGCTAAGGTCTCCAACAAGCAATATTTCGAGGAGATCCCTTCTCTATATGTTTCCAGCCCCTCCCGTGATCCTACGGAGATTATCTGTGTAACTATCATCTCCTCCTTGTCATTTATCGCCGTCATCGTACAGTGGTACGTTTTTTCTCGTCACCTGTGCACGCCATTGGGACCCCAGGCTCTTGTGTGAATGCGCTGAAGTGATTCGATTCGTGAGAGTGGAGCAGGTTGCTGCAGGAGTAGATAACGGGGAAAACCGGATACTTCGTAGAGTCGGTGAATTTTTGTTTCGGGAATTATCGCGTTGTAGTCGCTAATGTACTAGGCAGTGTTATGCCCACCATCCAAGAACGTGGAACGGACCTGAAGAGCGCTCAGCAGCCTTAAGACCCACACACAGCTTCCACATACCCAAGGGCAGCACCAAAAGGCACGCTGCAAAGATAAGCTGGCTGTGCAAAAGGGACTGGAGGAGCCAGAACCAGATAACAGCCTTATCTCCGCTAGACAACACAATGGGTAGACACACAATGTCTACATCTGAATTTTTACGCAGATAGGTGAGGGAAGTTAATTGCAGTTTCGCTTGACACAATACTACTATCTGGATTTAAGGTGAGGCTTGCTTTTGTCTGTCCTACTTTTGAATGAGGTCGCCAATGTGTGCACTGACCAACCATAATACGGCGGCAAATGCCGGCGACACACAGCTAAGTGGATAAGCTTGAACGGCCCAGCACAAACCCTACTGAAGCCGAAGAAGATGGCGGTACACTTCCAGCCCTAGAAGACAATCCTTTTTTCGAAATTACGGATGACATGAGACAATCGCTACTCAGCGGAAGCTCACCATCTACAGGGTCCTAGCTGACACTGGCAAGCTTCTAGGGATGATACTCAGTAACAGTACATAAGCAAACCTCCCAAATTCAGGAAATTAACTATTAAATTCCTTCTGCACGTTGGATATACAAAAGTTTCAGTCTATCCCCCTTCGGCGATGTCGGATACTTTCCATACTATTTTATCTTTCTTTCACATTACTTGTTCGCTGTTAGCCGCACACCGACATTCAATACATGTCTTGGGCTCAATTCCAATGAAGGCCGTTCAACACGAGTGCATTGTGATTTTGAAACACCCAGCATCACGCTTGCACCTTCAGGGAATTGTTTTTACAAGAAGCACAGGCATACCCCCCCTACTGGGAACGCTTTTTAGGCTGCAACTCATGAAACAAAAGCAGGGTCAGCCATTTTCATTATGACTTGTCCCCACTTAACTCGTTTTTCCCAGCAGAACCGATGTTAGTTTTTTTTGCCTAGTAGCGTGTTCTAACACATTTAGCGAGCAGTCTTGACTGAATTCATATCTGGTACAAATATTCACCCTATGCATATGGAATATCTGCATATGAAGCACAGTCCTTACCATTCCCGCTATTCCAAGCGTAAAACTGCTCTTACCATCAACCCTTATTGACATATACATATAGCAGGTAAACCACTGTAAGGATCCAAACCACCGTATCTTCTTCACGAACAAAATGGTAAAATTGGTCGAGTGACGCTTGTCAACATATGTAGATTGCTGCAAATTAGGTCTAAAGAAGGTCTAGTGTTGTTGTTTGCCAGGTACACGGGGAAGACTCCAATTGGCTGGGCTCAACACATCAAAACAAAGCTCTCCTGAGGCTTGCGAAAGACGACACCAAAAAATATGCAGCATAGTCTGACGTTTGCAGGTGTGTCTGAAACTGGCTCTTGAACACTCAGACGGCCTAAGTCTGAACCTGGCACGCGAGCATTTTTTTCAGCAAGTGACTTCATTGTGTTGCCGAACACTACACAAACTATGTTCCACTATTCGACGGATTAACCCTTAATTTGCCATTAGGAATTTCTGCTGCATGACAGCAGGGATGTAAACACTTACGTGAGAAAGGCACAACGTTCTCTGCGAAGAGAACACACCTGTAGCTGCAACTGCAGTGCCTCTGAGCATTTCGATTCCTCCCACAACCTGTCTCATAAGGGAAAACAAAATAAAAAATGAGCACCAAAATAGGAAACATTATTTAATACGTGGAAAAAGCTAGAATCTAATATCGGCTTGAGGCTGTCTGCTCAGGAGCGAGGCCCCGTTATTGCTGCCGATCATGCCGTCGTCAGCGCTTCTCTGTACACAGCGCTCCTAGACATGTCTTGGGGTAGTAAGCTTACAAATATTAGACACTTTACGTTTATTTTTGCTTAAGTTAGCAGGTAACAGAGGTTTAACCTTGAGTGAGTACACTACTTCAGCGGTGCGTTCCGCACTGCCCGTACCGGTCCTAGTGCCTACTTTGCCGCGAGGCATTGAAAAGTCCTTCGATCATTGTATTTAAAACTTATTCTTAAATAGGGTTAAATATCTTGGTAGAGGCTTTAAGGAGGCTGCTCCTGATTGCTGCATTTACCAGTTTTCACAAGCATTTCAAAATAACTTGACAGACGGTGACCATTTGCCGACTGGGGACGCCAGTACCGAGACACACCTCAGGGATTTACAATGGATCCGGAAAAGGCGAATACCGGATCTTTGGAAGCTGGACTTTACCAACCGGATCCGTTCCTACAGGCCCAGTATCTTCATACGGTCGAATACAGTCGACGCGGTCTTTTTCAAAGACATGCTTGGAATCATGTCTTAGTAGTGGCAGTTTCTATTGCCCTCATTTTCCTGGTTGTGAAGTGTACTATGCAGCTGGCCTCCTATAGTGCGACATCTGTTAGGATGCTAGCGGAAGAAAGTTTCCCCTGGCGACGGCAGCTTCCTGGGCAGCGTCCTCTCCTGCAGCTTGTAAGGCCATTTAGCGTTTTAAGCAAGCTCATAATTGTAGCATCATCTTGATTTGGATGTTAATGCTGATCACCATCCTTTGTACGGTCCGCTCAGCTCCCTAATGACGATGATGAATCGTGCGGCACAGCCAGCAGCCCAAGGCGACATCCTCGGCATCGCCTAGACAAGCGGCGTGAGCAAGGCGAATCAAAACCACACGATGCAACGCTTGGAGGAGAGGGGTCGTCGGGGGAAGCTTCTGAAATTCCTTCATCGCTAACTGCTAGCTCCGACGTCGTCGACAATCCCGCCAGCGGTGAGCATCCACAAGGTCCTCGGGCCAAACACGAGACTACTTTGGCACTTGGAGACCTGGATTCTGTGCTCTTCAAAGGTTACAAGAAACGTTACGACTTCCCATTAATTGGACGAGGAGAAGTACGTTCAAGTTGGTCTCTCCTATGCCCTATAGTCTAGCTGAATGAGCAAGAGACACATTGAAGTTTGGTATTCCACCAAAATCATAGGACACCTACGGTGTCGTCTTTGCTTTTGCTAAGTTTGTTAGGGGGGCTACTATCTGCTATTGAATCTGGTTGTTGGTGCTCGCGTGCGCTGCGCATTTCAGAGGTATGAGCGGTTGCACGCAGGGTTGAAGAAACTGGAGGAGGTTATGGATGGCCTTTGCTTCCCTCACGACGGCCCCTACCAAAGTGAGGCTACCTTCTCAACGATACATCAATGAGAATAAATATTCTGCGCACCAGCATGCCAAAAAGTGCAGCCAGTCTTCATCATTTCGCCGTTTTTTCCCTCCCATCATTCGACAGGTCGTTGTCTTTCAAGTGT
>NW_013566550.1:0-25669 GCF_000499605.1 Eimeria maxima | reverse complement strand
CTCACGCAAAGTGCGAGCACGGCAACAAGGACTTTATGTTTGGCATAACTAGGTGCGTATTGATTGCTGCAGGAGATAGTGATCCTTGGGGGATAAACATGTACCTCGATCTTGAATCGGCTTTTGCATAGTTCCCACTACCCCATCCAAGCAGGCCGACTGTTGCATATGTCCGTAAGGGAGGGCGACTGTGTGAAGAAAAGTCGCTCAGGATGTAGGGCGACCTGAATTTGTCATGTGCCACCACAAAACTATATGCCTTTTGATGATTACATCAGAGAGTAGGATGCACGGACGGGATACGGTGCAGCATCGTGGGCACGCTGCAAAGAACTTAACATTGAGGTGCTGAGAGCCAGAGAGTTTTAGCTGAAGAATCACTCCATCCGACGAAGTGGACTTGGCGCTTATTAATGAGACAAACGCGGCCTTCTGGGTGGTAAGAGGACATTCATGTGCAGCACTGCCAGTCTCAGCCGCGTGTGGGAAGTCCGCCGTTGCATTCTCGGACGTTTGCGGCTTTCATTGTGAAGCCCCAGTGGCAATATGGTTTACTACTTTCCTCCAAACGGTATTTTAAAAATTGTGAGCATGGCTAGTGCACGAACGTGAGGGAAGCAGAGTAGGTTTGGTCAGTTTGGTAACGTTCTATCTACCTGGGCTGGAGATGCTAAGGAGATCGTCGGTGATGCAGGATGTACGAAAGTGCCACAAGAATACTAGAAGAAGGCATCAGGCTATCTTGCAGATGACATGTAGATTATGAGTATTTCGTTCGTACATCGCGTTGCGAAGGAGCCGCTTTCCTTTTACCATGCTGTGCGCATTCCTCTACTCTTCATTGTTGGGAGACTTGTTTGTCTGGCTTTGGTAGAGTCCATTCCCTGCAGGATTTGTACAATATTTTGCACAAGCAACCTGATGTTCGAGTCTGCGATGAATGTTGCATGGTTTGGCGTGGAGGAATTTTTCACCGTTTTGTGTGGCCCCTTGGACCGGAAGCATCGCATTCTGAGTAGGCAGTTGTGGCCCCTCCTATTACGAGAACAGCGGGAGTCACAGCAACGGGCAACGATGCTATAATCAATTAGGCAAGGGCTCGCGGGACTGTCACGTTTCCAACCCACTCATACACGCGAGTATGCTTGCGTGCACACGCTGACTGCGTAACGTTAGCCGTTAGGCTGAGTGCTGCCAATTGGTGCCTATTGAACGAGGAAAGGCAGTCCTACGAAGCTTTCCTCTCGAGTACCCCGTTGTGCAGCGTTGTTCCTTTTCCAGCTTTTCGCTCATGTACACTAACGAATCTTGTGTCCGTCTTGCTAAAGCTACCCTTAGGGTTTGTAGAATGTGTCCAATACCAAGATCCTACGAGGAGGCCCACGTTCAACACCTTACACGGAATAGCCGTTAGCACTGCGCCTTATCGTAGAAACTCACTTCAGCTAAATCAGATATACTCCTCTTCTGCAACTCCAAAAATGTATTGTGGCTGAGGAAACGAGCGTTCGCACAGTCTGTGTGTTCCCCACTTGCTACCCTACAGCCCTACACAAGCGAGGGTGGGTTCCAACGGCTTGCAAGTATCTAAAAGCGTGAGGCATAGTTACTTCTGGCACACCTACAAGGTAGGCGCGCACCACAGACTACCTGCCCGCGCATGCATTGCCTTTTGGAGGAGTGTGCCAATGTCGACGTACAGCCATGCAATGAAGGGGCTTGTACGACACGCTGCGCAGCTCAGGCTGGCGATGCGGGCCCCACAAGTTGCATGCACCGCACTGAACTTTGTATTAAGCAACGACTCAGGAAAGTGCGCGCACACCGATTCCAGAGCTGTGTGCGCATGTCGACGGACGACCCCTTGGCGTTGCCTGGTTGCTACTGATGTCGCACGCTTACATAGATGCGCTGTCGCGACTTTTCCGCGGCATCTGTCTCTGAAGTTGTATTCTCCGCAATGCTTGTTAGACATTCATAAGTGTCGAGATGCTGCGTGTCTCAGGGTTCCTCAAGGATTCTGTGTACTTCCTGGTTTTTCAATGGTTTTTCGGATGTTTTCTACTGATCGCACCAAACGCGCCAACAGTGGGTGCTCTATTATTCAATACAGGAAGTATGACGCGTGCTGGAGTGCAGCGCAATATGTCACGGTCAGCGCCCTTCACGTGTAGGAATGACTGTTTAGAAGGTTCATTTATCTACTGCCTCCTCCTGACCAGTGCTAGCACCCGTAACTGGCTAGCGATGGATCGACGAAGATCTTTACGAGCTGAATGGTTGCTCGCTTTCCAGTGTGCAACAGGGTCCGCGCCTTCAGTGAGCGCATGAACGCCTGCGTGCTACACAACCGTGTCTTACGCGATTGGATGCCGCATTGGTGATGTAAACGCTACCGATAAATTTCACTGCCATACCCACGGTACCACTCGACAATAACCGGGTGGACGAGCCTTCGTGGATATCCCTGGTTGCTGCGTAGCCTCCCAGTATAGCGGTATGTAGTGAACGTATCCTTCAGAACCACCCGAAGGATGCATATGTTTTCTATTCGGGATACTATTTGCGTTTGGTTTTGTGCTTCTCCTTTTCAGGCTGTGCCTTTGTATTAGTTGGACACTGCTGTTGAGTTGGGGGGCCATAGGCAGCTGTGAGTCATGAGATAGTGCTGACCTATCGGGAGAATGAGCATCCACAATCTGGCTCTGTTGGTGGAAAGCACATGTGAAATCTCTACTACTTCACGGCATGCTCTGCACAGCACTGTTTTCTTCAGTGCTTCCAATTCATATCATGCTGTTCCACATGTAGTAGATATGGCGTGGAGCTTGGGAGCTCCATTCCGTTCGACGACGAAAAAGGAAGTGGGCTAACATATGTGAAAGAAGCAGCTGGCTGCACGTCTTTACTGCCGGCAAAGTCGGAAAGTGGATGGAGGCAGCTCATGCTGATTCCGGTGTCTGCACTAGATGTCTTCTTCCGCTTGAGTATATGCATTCCGTCAACAGGTGACATGTTTCTTGTTCCTAGTTGATCCTTTGCAGCAAGCAAATCGCCTATATCAGTTTTCTTGTGAACAGTGACCAAAGCGCTTGTGTAGTAGCGAGTGTTCTAGTAGGCCGGCAACGCAAGGGGCTAGTAAGGGGAAATTTCCCCTGACTAGCTCCCTGCATTGCCGGCCTGCCAGTAGAATTTTTTTCTTTGGTAGTACACCATTGGGGAAACCTTTATGCCTGTCCTTCAATATTCGCTTGATTTTGCATTAGAACGCCCCTACAATGCGCCGCGTTGGGGAGGATAATACAGTACCCTTCTTAGACTTGTGGGTGGGAACAGGTTGCTATAGTTCTTGTCTACCGTCTTCTAAATTTCCACCCTTGTGAGCGCGCGCATTAGTCAAGCTGCATGTGTATTGGTTGGGTGGGTGCGACACTTATTTCCCAATTACCACCATCAATATGGCTATGTGGACCATGCAGTAAGCTTTTTAGGAAAGACAGCAATAGTTACAGATGGCTTTATGTGATGTCTACCCTTTGTGTTTCAGCTTAAACGTAGTGGGTGTTCCTCATTTTCAACTTGCGTTAGAGGGTGCGACGATGCACATAGTAGGAGCAGGCCACATTGTCCAATTGGAATCGCCTTTCTCATGCTCTAACAGAGATCTCTTATGTTTTCATTTGTCCCTGCCACATGAAGGAAGCATGCGGCTAGCTGCTTCTATCAGGTGCATGGCATTGCCAGGTAAAGTGTATTGAACTGTCGTTGCAGGGTTTATCTAAGAGGATTGAGTATATTGTGATGCTTGACAGCAAGCGCTATTGCTTTTCATGGAGCTTCCCGGTCGCCAACGAAGGGCGACACGCTCGCCAGATAGAGACTTCTGACAATCTAGCATTTGGCGGCTATGTCATTTATGTGCTCTGTTTAGGGAGTAGCAGGGAAACGCATGAGTTACTGGCCAAACAGTTTGATTTCTATGTGGTTCGCCATCACAAGGGTGTAGGGCGCCTCTCGCAGGACGTGCGCGACGTTTCTTCAAAGATTGTACGAGGTGGAATGCAGTGCCTACAATTGCAAAAGCAACGTCAACGCGCAACGATTGTAACTATAGAATCGCCTTGCGGCGGGAGGTGTCAAACCTCATATGGCTGCGGCTGAGTGTGCACCGCTGCGTCGTCACACACCGGCATAAACGCACTTTTGAGAGAGTTGCAACAACGTTGCACGACCGCCACAGACGCATACACGGACGGGCACGCCGCATAGCCATAGCCATCGGAAGGGGAAGCCGCTCCTCTAACAGCAGCACCTCGCGGCCCCTGTAAACTGTTCTCTTCTGATCCAGGACATTCGGCATATTGAAATAAGTAAAAGCGACGACCGAAGCGCAATGGCGTGAATATGCCTTCATACTGTCTGTGTGAACACCTGCCGCATGGCTTTCTGAGCGTTCATCGCGGCTCCTTGACGGAGTTTGCATAGCCTCGTTATTCGGCGATTACAGACAGTACGCCGCTTTGCCGTTATAGGAAATGACAACAGCGCCGTAGTCAGAAATGAACAAGCAGGTGTGTGGTAACGAATAGGTATTCTATGGAGAGAGCTTGATGCGGAGATGCTGCCCTGAATGATGTACCCAGCTCATTGAAGGCGTCGTTATCCTTTACCGAGTATGAAAGAGCAGTTTGAATATTTTATCCAACTTACCTATCATTTTTCGTCCACCTGATTATCAATAGTTCCCGGAAGCTCGGCACTTCTATTGGTTGGATGCTCTGCTCTTCCGTCCTCAAGATGTGTCTCAACCAAACAACGGGCTCCGCGAGGATAAGGTAGGCTTAAGTCGCGAAAACATTGATCGCTTTTGCATTCACTCAGGCAGTAAGAGAACTACGAATTGTCACTTCGACAGTGCGAGCCTTACCAAGTGACGAGAGAGCACACTCAACGACTTTCCTGCACACTCATTACCTGTACCTGTGGCTGGATTACGAGAAGACACTTCGCGACCGGGAGGCAACGGCCTAAGTCTACAGTAAATCTACCCGTGTATCCGTTTAGCGCATGAGACAAGCTTCACCCCATGGAATACTGAGAGCATCGCGCCTCGCGCGCCACAAATTTCAACCAATATAGAAAACAGCAGTGGAAGCCGACGAATACCTACAAAGTTGAGTGAGCTAATGGTGCCAACAGAAGCTTGGAGCACTTGGTATATTGTGCTATTCTCCGTGAATTAATTTGCCGCTTTCCTCACTGCCGGTACTGTGGGACGAACCAGCCGAGGATGCCGTAGACGGTGCCGGGTGTTGCTGTTGAAGGCCCCCAGTCTTCCAATATACGCAATGCCTTTCGCTAGGTGTAGCGTTTCCAGATTAGGGTTAGGGTTAGGGTTTATACTATTTGGTTGTGCTCAGTAAATAAGATACCCCTATATGACGAAGTATAACTGACACAAGCGCGTGACGCAGCGTTACGGTCAAGCATTGCCAGGTTATTTCAGTGGGTTGACCTATTCCAAAACAAGTTGGCACCCCAGTTAGTACGCTGGCCTGGAGCAATGTACTGATATCGAAGGCCCTATAATGTCCGGAGCAAAACGATAAATCCCATCTGCCCTCAACGACAATGCCATCTAAGCCGTGCAGTGCGCTGTTATTTGCTCACATCGTGAATCTACAGTGATGCCTGCATCATCCACGCAGCTTTTCTTGATATGCACACTGGCGCACACGCGATGCACCCACGGTTTTATCCAAAAGAATCTACAAGAACCATCCACTTATTGCGTCTGTACGGAGGGTGGATTAACGCGAGCAACTGGGAGGAAATCACTAGTTCCCACCTTCCGTCGATAAAAGCATAGCTCAATTTTACTCATGTCCATGCTCTCAGCGGAACGCATTAGCGCTGTGCACAATCTACTGTAAAGTGTAAAGTGTAAAGCACATGCCGAAAAATGACATTATTGCGAGATTGTACAACTCGAAACGACTGCGGATCCAAACTACGATGTTTTGGCTTTTCATGATAAAGCGAGTAAGTCCCCAACATGCTGCTAGAAGCGCGGTAATAACGGCACAAAAATGGCGTGGCATTCCTTTGCCTACATGCCAGACAGAATTGAAGTGTTTTGGAATTATCTCGACGGTAATCTATCTTAAGCTCGAATTTCAACTACGTGACTCGCAGCCGCCAGATGCAGGTGCCTCTGATTGAACAGAAAGTCCGTTGAGCGAACACTGCCAAATGCGAAGTACAAGCAACCAGTCTGCCTGACGTATGGCCCCGAACCTGACGTTGGAAAGGCAGACGGGTGCACCAACTGGGGGAAAGTTCATGACACTGCTGCACTTTTTCATGCGCAATAACCTACCTAAGTTTGTAATTGAACTAGACGGGCATGTTTTGCTGCCTGCTACAGGTGCGGAGAGGAGAGATGGAATTAACCTAGCCAAAATTGCTCTCCATCTGTTGTGCACGCCGCTCACGGCAAAGGATGATACAGTAGCTACGAAAGACTGCATTACCTTGTTGGATATGTTGAGTGGACGGCAGGGACCAGCGGGAAGTAAACGCTAATTTCAGCTTTCTGCCAAATATTGGCTGTGTCTGAGTGTTATTACTGAGGTATTTTATCGGTCCATGCCAGTTGGCAGTGACTCCAGAGCACGTATTCATCAGCCCTAGCAGTGCGTTTTAAAGTGCAATGTAATGGGATGATTAGGTCCAGGGCTCTACTTAGCAAAACCAAATATACGCGTTCGTGAGTCCCATCCATATATATCGATAAAGCATGCACGACTTTACAATTCGCAGGAAGTCAGGACGCCCGCAGCAAATGGCTTACCGATACTATTTATCTAGGGTGTGCTCACTCCGTCTTAAGGGGTTGATGAGACCAGCAACGTATTTGGGCTGTTGCGCAATTCTCCGTGGCAGGAAGGCTTTGTGAAGGTTTGACAAAGACCAAAGGAAGTAGGGGAGGCTCGGGGTGGTCTTTCAAGGCCCGAAGACCCTCGAGCGCACCGAACAGGGTGGCTTCATCCCACAGACATTCAAACGCAGCACCACCCTGTTCGGTGCGCTTGGCGGCCTTTGGTACTGGCCAGACTGGCGTGAATGAATATCTTATGAAGGCCGTTGCTACCCCATACTCGGGAAAGGCGAAATGGGATACGACCTTCCAGGAACATACAACAGGGTGATATTCGTGGGTCCACTTATTCAACAATACCTCTTTTATGGCAACAGGGGCTGCGGCGTTGCCTGTTGCCCTCCACATATTCTGGATTATGGATGGATTCGTTGTGTGTTTGTAATGTGGCTTTTTTTCATCCGGGCTTGTCGGGCAGCAGTTACTTTATCTCTCGAGTGCGTACGGTTTCTTCTGCATCCTTGCCAAACATCCAGAAGACGTTTTAAATCATTAGCAAGGGTGTTTGGCCTCACGTGTGTGCCCTGGGGAACGGAGGTACGGCTTGTAATGCTCCACAGTCTCACCCAGTGTGCGCGCGTCCTCACGTTCCTCATGTATACAGTGAGCTTTGTCTCTGCCGCAGGTTGCCAAGCTGCATTGTACTACAGTGATGATTGTGGCGATGCAGAAAGTAAGGCAACGGCACTTGCTACGGTGTCAAAGTGTATGTGACGCCCCGTTTTCCTAATCTAAACTGTATCATTCCAAACCTCCGTATTGCACATTTGTCTGATCATTGGGTTGACCTGTAGGTTCCTCGTTGAACATGTTGGATGCCTGACAAAGTCACTCGTGAGCTGTCGTTCTTAGCGAATGGACACCAGGGGCAGACATCAGGTCAGGAGCTTCAGCAATCATATTGATTGAGCCTTAGGTATCTATAAAGGGTCATACTACAAGCTATTGTAGTGCATTCGACGTAGACGGTGCAATCTATTTTAGCTGTAGACAACAATTCTGTATAGGGCCCAACGCTGCACTTTATCATACACTGGTCCACTGCCAGATCGATATTCCCGCTTTCCAATATGCCCGCGCACGATATCCTTGCTGAATTTGCAGTCTGTACGGTTCAAATGGAACATGTGTATTTTTGGAGGTTGCGTTGCTTTGAGGCACGTGAGTGCAACTATTTATGTACTGACTCTGCGAACAACGCTAGTGCTTGTGAGGCATCTCGAAATGTTGCCTTCATCACCCAACCAAGCTTTTGCGAAGTACGTGCAGTAACGACCATTTGCGTTTCTACGGCATTTTCTAGCCTGGCGTGTGGCATGGCGCCAGCTTATATAGTACAAAAATAGCAGGATTGCAGTTTTTATATTGTAACACAACTACAGCTGCACTCACATTCAAGTGCAGGCGAACCGTGACAGCTGAGATTCACAGCTCCCTCACCTGAGGCGTAATGATAGTAACGCTGCAGGCCTAATATTGAGATTTACCATCCATTCAACTATGACAGAGGATGCTAACGCGACGCAACCTGCTGGTCACAGAAATGTCCTTCGCAGAATCTTGCAGAGTCTGCTTGGTCAATGAACACCAATGAGGCCATCCGCACGTTTTGGCTTTGGTTTCGGCAGGAAGTGGGTTGTAGTCAATTCACCGCTTATATCGCTTCTCATTCGCAATTACACAGACATCAAGGCGTTTACACGACACCCACTGCTGGTGCAGGCACAGAGGCAGATGCAATATTTCCCGAAAACGCCACTGATATGAGCCATCGTTCAGCATTCTGCTAAAGCCAGAGAACTCACTTTTCGATGAATTTCATATACTTTCTGCGCCTCGAAGGTGTACCAAACGTAAAATCTGGGAATATTTGGCGTGCCTCTTTGATTAATATCCTTGCCCACCGAGGCTGTTGTAAAGCTTTCGTGTGGGCTTCTCCAGGCACGCCAACTCGTGCCAAACAGCCAACAGGGCTTTCGGGACACACGGCAAAGTTCTATCCTTTTGTGTCTTCTGAAATACCTAAAACTGCGTATAAAACCCATCACTGTGGCGTTATTTCTTGAATTGCAAGCCTTGTGTACCTTCTAGGCGCCACCAGATGGCCTTTTCCACGAAGTTGACGCCGCTTCAAACATTTTCATCAGGAAGTACGTTTGCAACTATTAGGCTTAATTGGAGCAGCTCTGCATTTCCAGTTGCTAGTGTCCGGTATGCGTCCCTGAATGCAAAAGGTGCAATATTGCTTGAAACCAGTGGGATGCAGACGGCTCATTGGTGCCAGCATTAGTTTTATTGATGAATAAAAACAGACTTTGGACAGGCTCACCATTGGGTGTGGCAAGTCTAGGGACAGCCATGCAGCAAAGCAAATAACAGGCGTCGTCCACGTAGAAGTACTCCAGCATGATGTTACTGCTGATTCCGAGCAGCTTGTGTAACTCCTACGTTAGAGGGTGAAACCAAATGTTCGCTCGTGCTCAACTTGTGTTTTGTCTATATCTCATGCGGTGTACTTCATATGAGAGTGCCCAAGCACGCTCGGTGCCGCTCGCCGCATTGCCACCAGGTCATGGCCACTCGAAGGGTCAGCAGCGCTTGGAGGTGTTGGGTATGTAACACTTCCTGCGGAAACTAAACGTTCCCACTTTAGCAGCGAGGCTCACGAACCTGGTTCGCGGCAGTGTCTGTATGACGAACTAGGCCGCGGCCGCTTCTATTTCCTTTGGAAGAAGGTCACGTGCTTGTACGCCTCCAGGAGGTACGTTGCAATCTGGTGACATTCTGCAAGGAACCAAACCTGTAGTCGTTCAAGACACGTTAATCGCTCTCGAATACCAAAAAGGCTGATCGCAGGCGGAATTTCGAAATACTACATTCGCAGAGCCTTCTTTAGTTTTGAATGCTCTATATGCAGGGACATCATATTCCATGCTTGAATCTAACAACAGCTTGCAGATGCAAATTATTGTGGTCGCATTGTGCCTTAAGGAACCCACGGCAAATTCTGTAGTCAGGAAAGAGCCAAAAAAGAGAATATATAGACTCACCCTCCGTTATTCTGTACGGTTCCCGATCAGCTTAGATTGCGCCTTGCATTCTGGTCACTATGAACGCCAGGCCGCGTAAAGTGATGAAGGACGACAGACGGCAGAGCGGTAGCCGGATGCCCGTCCTCGAATGTGTTACATTGGTTAATATGTTATTCAAGCATATATATCGTAAGCTGTCATCGCCCGTGGATTTTACTTTAAAACTGATGATTCACCCCTGTAGACAGGATGCAAAGCACATTGGCACGAACGCCTTTAGCCAATGCTCTGCGAAATGCTTCACTAGTTCAATATCTGATTGGAAGCTGTTGGGGCACCCAAGTCGTTGCTCGTGCGGAAGGGAGGCGAGTGCAGGCACGTTGTGTCTCCACACCTGATATTACGACTAACCAACACAGACTAGATCGCTTCTGTAATCCTTGTGTTCTCTAACAGTTGGTGCGCTACACATGGTTCTGCTCCCCCATGGCCGTACAGCAAGGTCGCTCTGGCGACACATCTGCGCAGCCTGTCTCTGTTTGACTGTAATTTGTTGTTTAAGGCAACTATGCAACCTTATCTGGCAACTTCGCACGATCTCAAAGATTCGTTAGCAGCCACTTCGAGTCCTGACATTTGTTTCCTAAGCGGAATTCACGCTGGCAGTCGTCTATCGTTGAACGCATCTCTCGGAGGCAAAAATATGGGGCTGCTATGAAGCATCCTTTTTCGTGTCATTAAGTCTACGGACAAATAGGCATGAGTGAACACTTTTATATCATATCTCAGCAGCGCATGCGATTTCCTTTTGCACTGCTTGCAAGAGAAAAGTGTGCAAACAGTTGGTCAGTAACCTCATAACCCCTGGATGTAGGAACAAGCAGATTTGGGATTCCGGTGATTTTTGTGCTAACCTGGTTGTATTTAGGCATACCTGCTGCATTAACAAGGCTGTTGCATAATATATGGAGTTCTCAAGTAAGGGGCTAGTGCTACTGTTAAAAATAAGGGCACCAGTTGTGTTGTTTTCCGTGTCTAAGCAGTAATGCAGGCGGTGCGGTGTTTGCGGACTCATGTTGAATACTCGTGCAAATCTGCATGATGTTTGGGCACCTCAGCGTGGTCTCTTTGTCAGAAATGATGAGCACAGGAGGGAGTGTGAGGCTGCCTGCTCGCAGCTAGTGCAAGAAACATTGTTGCGGGGGACTTGGTGATTCACGGTACATTGGCATACGGCGGACGGCTTCCAGACAGACCAGGTCTGAATGCCGCTGGAAGCCCATCGATTGTTTCCAACAGTTGATATGTCACTCAACTTCTTAGTGTTCCTGAACGCTCAAGTGCGCCTCCAGTACAAAGCTGTGCAGAGTCGCCCTCAAAATATTCTGTCAATGCCTTGTGGTTCAACTCGATGCGGCCGCTGCAGTGTTGAAGCGCCTGTGTATTTGTGTGTACTTGGCGAGGCACTCCCTTTGGTTTGTAAGCATTCCAATACGACAAACGCAACTGAAAGCAAAGCGGTATTTCCATTGCCATGCCACCTGAATAGATACATTAAAATTGGTTCCTAAAAGGGACGTGCAAACGCACGAGGCCAGGCACATCAATGATCGCATTCAATGATCGCGGTGCCTCATCTCATCGGTTTGATCAGTTTTCCCCGTTACCTGATTTTTCACGCCAAATTATTATCAGAGAGTGTGCTTTGGATCACTTAATTGGGTGTGAAATTCTTAATCTAGTTGCTGCACCCTGTTCTGGTTTGCTGTTCTGATGGGATGCACGCGAGCTGCGCTCTCTACATTTAGCGATATCTCAGTTCGCGGATGCAGCAGAGAAGTAGTGCACTTACGGAGGAGTCCAGCGCACTTTCCTGGTGCAGCAACGGGCCTGCCGCCTAGGAGTCTATTGGTGGGTCTACGTTTCGGAAGCGCACCTTCACATGCTGTGGTTCAACCACTCTAAACAACTCCACTGCTCCAAAATAAGCCCTTTGGCCTTCCCCAGAGTACTTGCAAATGCTACAGGAAACCCTGCTAAAGAGAGTGGGCCACTGCTATCTTGAAATATGGTATATTGCTGGGTCTTGGGTTTTCAGCTTCAGCCGACCAGGATACTACTCACAGCAAGCAGAGAGTGCACTGACTTTAGAACTAGAGTACAGGGTATTGTAGCACTCCAGTAGTAGTCGGTATTGAAACAGCGACAAGGCTTATACTACTTTGCTGCTCTCCGATGCACTCTAATTAGAAGTGAGATACCTAGGGACAGTTCCTGGTTTGCTTGTAATATGCGTGCGGATCCGAGGTCCGATGTAGTTGGCAGTCAACACAATCATTTGAATTCGCGACCTGCTGGCTTGCACTGTTTGCTCAGTCGGTTCACAGGCTCTACGGCTGGCCACATAAGTCATGACTTTCTTCAAGACCCTACTGAAGCTAATGCACCGCTGCATGTAGCTAACGAAGAGCGGGGTGAAATTATGTGGGTCTGTTTTAGAAACCAGACTCCCACTTTGCGCCCACGGGTTGTTGGTGAGGTTAGATATTCAATATGAAACCCCCAAATGCAGAACAAAATGCCTACTGTAAAGACAATTGGTTCTCCAAATAGTCTCCACGATGTGGGTGTGGAAGCGTTGTCACACTCGCACGACATGGACTGAGTTGCAGCTTGTAGGCGACAACCCTGGGGTCACCATATTGCTGAGTTGCTCTCCCAGGAACCAGTTAGGCCTCCTACACGTGCAAATGGACACTATCCCAGAAGGTGGTTCCGTCGAATGTACAATGCTTACCATGAGGCAAGCACTGAATCCTCAAATCCCTTTTGTTTTGAGCAGATGTTCTGGACGGGGAGAGTCCAGGGGTGGCGGAGGGTAGCAGGCCGTGTTTCGTGTATCAGGTTCCGGCGGTCTTGAATGTTTCACCTAACGCACGTGCCCGCCACCATATTGGAGGGGGAGAGTTGCGCAGAATATTGACGCACTACAGCACAGTTTATCCCATGTGCTAATGCCAAATGTGGAACGGAGCCTTATGAGTAAAGTACGGACTCTGCTGCCTGCGATGCGAACTTGGAGAACTGTTGTCTCTCTTATAGCTGGAGCACGCAATACACAAAAGTTGGTGTGTAATTTGACGGCGATTCCCTATTTGCCGCAGTCAGAACATGCTTTGCTGCAGCCAGGAGCTCTTGGAGCGATATCATATTGCAGTCCCGTTGCCCCAAATGATTGTATCATTCATTGGACTGAGGCTGCAGGGGGAAGAGAGTCAGAGCTTGATTAAAGCCCCTATGCGGGTTACAATTTGCGAGTAGTGGGCTTTAGAACATATTCAGCAACACTGATTAATCTGAAATATATATGGAGTATGCTGGTCTTTTCCAAAACGAGCTACCTGCTCTGTGGCAGCTTATGATCTCTGATAGCCAGTACGTGCTTGTCGACATTAACGGATGAATGCCTCTGCATGTCAAAGACATGAACTGCACCGGCATGTGCCTGCTCCCAAAGCTTTGTTTGCTAGCCTGCGAGCTAGCTCGTTTTAGCTCGGAATCTCATATTAATTCCGCGTGCCACACTAGCGGGAAAAATCAGCTAGGATGATCCCAAGTGAACGCCTCGACCGGCAGATTTGTGAAATTTTTCGTTTCGTGCGGGCGTGTCACAGAAGGACTAATTTGAAATGCTCCATGTAACTAAATTAGTTACCACTGACGTCCGGAACTAAAAAGGTGCCATGCGACAGCGTGGCTGTGCCTAGCAACAACATTAGAAGCCCAGGGCATGCATGCTCTGTCATAGGGGGCACCCAAGAGGGGTACCATTATTAGCAACAACCCATGTGACGGAACAGGCTTTGGGCTTTGAATCCTGTTTATGGACACAGCCGTGCTGCTATATGAGCGTGAGCAAGGCTATGTGGAAACGGTGATGCACACTACAGTCTTTTCAAATGACGTGCAAGCTGTTTGCTTGAGAACATCGTTTGTACTGAAAAAGAAAGCATAGGATGCATACGCCCAGTCTGTGAACGCCGGCTAATAGAGCCTGCCTTCAGCATCCATCTCGACCCCCTGGCATAGACTGTGCGTCTGCGCTGAGGGCTTCATGGATATGTCCATTGATGCTTGGTGTTCTCCAAGGTATCTCAGATGCTTGTAGTACTTAGTCATCGACCTTATTGACGGCTTGGTTCTACAGGGCGTTGCATATGATTGATAGCCGTGGAGTCGATTACTCTTTTGCGTTCAGGTCATGTTAGCCTGCTTCAAGCTCTTGGCTTGGTGGTCGCGAAATGTAAACTGCATGTGATTCGCTTATATTCAAGATTCGGTTCTCCAGCTTAATTGCACAGATCACAGGAGGGATGCCGTAAAGTAGGCTGTCATGCGTAAAAGCGTGCGAGCCAGCATTCGGGAGAAGTGCACCTGCCCCCTCAACAAAACAACTGTCTACTAAGAGAACCGCTGAAGAAATTGTTTCATCCCGGCTTCGGAAGCAAGCTGTTCCACCAGTTGGTGAGTATCAGACATGATGCTTTCCCTGGATCGATGACCAGGGAGCCGGCGAGTAGGATGCCTACCTACCTAAATTCTCGTCTATTTAATAAGAAGGTGAAACTAGACGCATATCTGCTGAGTATGGGGACAGCGGGGCAGGCGCTAAAAGGGAGGTGGCGTTTTGAGCACTGAGCTCATTCGTAGTCGATGACCCTGGTCTGTAGACGGCACTGGAAGGGTGCATCTCAGTATTAACTGGCAACGTGAACCAAGCAAGTCTAGATGAATAATGGTGTGTTTGACGCATTAGCGGCACGGTGGAGGCATCGGTGAAGGTAGAAGCACAGCTCCAGTTCTGCATGATTAACCAGCACTAGAAGCTCTCCGTCGCATTATTCCATGTTTTGTTCGAATCATCTGTCTGTTTGGTGAGTGCTTTTCCCACCATATTCGTTGTACCCTCGTCGGCCCTTGGCATGATGGAGCAGACAGTAGGCTGCCTGCTTTGAAGTGAACAGGATACACATTGTTCTGTTGTTTGCGCTTAGAGCGTGCAATTTTCACGCTCTAATTGGGCCATTTGTAGATTGCGGATTCGGTGGCGCATGCTCCAATTTATAGAATGACCAAAAACTATAAAACGAAGCGATTGTCGGGCAGTTGATGAAAAGGCTGAGACCGGTATGGGAATTATTCCTGTGCAGAACGTCCCATGAGACTGCCTCGAGCTTCGTTAGCAACTCCGTCCGAACGGCAGGAAAGCTCGGACTTTCGTCAACAAGCTTTAGGAAGCGCTGTTGCAATCGGCAAGCATGTACAATACTTCCATTTACATCATAGCTTTCCTCTGCTCACCCGGACGTGGTCTGTCTTGTTATTATAGCCAGTGTGTGCAAGACGTACCCAGGTTCAACCCACTATGGTCGTGCACAACTGAAGGAAACAAATCATGTAATCGCTTGCCAATCTACGGGCACAGTGTTACCTAAGAATTCTGGTTGAATAGCCGGCATCCAACCAGAAGTTCCTGAGGGCCGTCTAGAGCAGCAGCGTGTGCCTGGTCACCAACGCCTGTTGTATCTCTACACGAAACAACGCTCCTGGCTATCAGCCACGTGATCTCCAATACAGATCAATATTCAGAGGACAGCAAATCGCAAGTGCAACGTGACGTATGATTTTGGCTCGCCCATGTAGTCATCATCCATGCAGAACTATAAGACCACTATTCGATCTGGAGTCGAATGCTCGTTAAGTACATCCGTCTGTGCGGTATTCACTTTAGGAAGTGCGGCACTGCGATGTTAGCGGGAGGAATTTGTAATTAATATTCAACCAGCTATTTGCTGATGGCGGCTTCCTGGTTTGGATGGTCTGCACCTGTCGCGAGTAGGGCACTTCAAGCTTTCCAGGAGAAGCCCCATATGACTGTGGAAGGGTGGAAGTACCTCCACATCGGTTTGCTTGCGAGAATACTCTACGAGTAATTCGGCGCTCTTGCACGTTCAAGGTTGATGCTGATGTACAACTCAGGAGGTGGTTCTACAAGACAGACCACTCGTGTGCCGACCGGCGTGGGCAGTCCCAGGTAGCAGGATCATCTCCAACCTATTCGGATAAGCCCTGGCGTTGCTCCACTACGTATGAATCTGTAGGTGTTTAACAACGCACACGTTGTTTCCATTTTATACGATGCCACTCATATGCGCACGAAAGACCTACATGTTTACCTGTTTTCCACGCGCTGTTGCTCCTACTCGACGCTGTTCCCCACATGCGTGGTCGCGATTCCAGTTGAGCAGCCTGGTCACACTATAGCATGCTCAGTTGGCACTAACGTTTCTGGTAATGAGTGTATTGGCCACTCGGGTGTGGTCAACTTCGTGGTGCATGCACCAGGTATTTCGCTTGACTAAGAACACAACGTGGCGAAGCATGTGTGTTCCTTAGGATACGTTGCGGATATCTTTGGTTTAATATAGCTGGTACGCTATTCGAAGATTATTTCAGAGGAAATCAGCAGTCCGTGGAAGGGGCGCTTAACAGACAATAGCCAAGCGCGAAACTGGAGTGACATGGAGCACTGGGAACCATGCGATGGTACAACAGCACCGAAAATGATGCGGTACTTCGACCTTCGGTTTCTGTCGCCGTTAAGTGTATGGGCCTTTTACAACTAGGGTCGGCGGCTGAGAATAAGTGCTGCTCACACAAATATAAGTTCAAAAATATTTAACAACAACACCAGGCTACATGCGGCTCGGCAGAAGCTCAGCAGCCGCAAGCCCGTTAACATCTAAGAAAGTAAAGTACATAACATGAAAGTTCCGTTGACGCCTAAGAACGTAAACTACATAAAATGAGCACTCCCTAGAAAGTGCGATGTTTACGATGTTAAAACTTAGTTGTGCAGATTTGCCGTCTGAATATCAGAGTGTGGTAGCTGTTTTTTAACGAGGGGTCGTCGACGAAAGACGGCTAGAATTCGTCTCTACAGGTAGGTGCTGTCCGTATTCTTAACGGTTTTGCGAACCCGCCTGCTGGAATCGTGGCCTGCGGAGCTGCCCACATACGGATGGCTCAAAACTGAACTAGAGATCTCCTAATACTCGTCAAAGCGCTGGCCACGTGAAATTCGAACGACACAAACAAGCTTGGTATGCGTTGCCTTCCTAGCCGCATTGCAAGTAGCAAGCCCTGGATGGGTCAAATGTTGTTTGCAATCGCGCAGACTGATTCCTTGATTTACGATAGACAGTGCGTCCCACATGTTGGGGCCTTCACGAAGGCGCTTCGATTCGCTTCCCGCACGTTGAGTCCTCTTCATGGAACCAAAATCCTATAGTAGGATGGATGTTACATTACGGTTGACGGTAGGCCTTTCTGCGTTCGTGTCCAGGAATCAAAAGTGGAACTCTGGACGACGGGAGACACGAACCTCTGCGCTGATACCTAGTTGTTGTAGATTGATTATGCAGGATATTGTGTTCGTGCGCTACTTGATTCCGGACGATCATATTTTAACTTTGATTTCACATGACAAGAAATGCCTGCGCATGCCGCGAGACAGGCTGAATATACTTATACGGAGAAGCAATTCAACATGAAGCAAACGATTCCTTGCATGTGTATCAGTATGTGCGTTGACCGGCACATTATCATGGCGCAACATGGTGAGTGTCTGCCTGCATATTCACAGCATCAAGTACCAATACCCACGCTATTCCGTACTTTGTCAGAATTGCTGTTAGTACTTGAAATCAGCGCTGGGTGCTAATAAGGCACAGGACAAAGCACGATTCAAGCAGGAAATGTTGAGCATTGTATGGTGCCAACACACTTTCCTACAACGACAGACGATATTGAACAATACCATACGGGTTGCAAAGTGAAATTGCCTGTCTCACGCACTCCAGTTTTATCAGGCGACGTCCTCGCCACACACGCAAACAGGCTTTGATTTTCGAAAATCGGTCGTAGGCCAGATGTTGACTGAGATCCTTGAAGGAAATGCGTGTGTGGTCCATTTGCATTTTCAAACTTAAATTACCTCCCACGAAATAAAGCACCAGCTAGCTGGTCGCCCAGTACCCATGTCACCAGACGCAGGCAGACTTGCCCTCCATGTATTGAGGTTGCGTCAAAGTCTCAGACGTGGGATTTGACATTGTGGCTGGCAATGTACTTGATCTCTAGGTAGTGGGTAGCGAACCACGAACTATGCATTCGGAAATGCAGCGAAAAGGGGCCGCTCTTGGGCTCTCCTATCGCATTTGCCACCCAGACCCGTTGACACTAGGAAGCCACACGGAATGAAAAGATCACTTTACAGTCAAATTGAGTTAAAAACTAGCTTAATGGCACTTTTTAAAATACGTAGGGTAAAATGCGCTGGACTGCATGGGATTCATTGCGTGTATCTATTCAGGCAGGCACATGCGATGGTTTCATGGGCGTTTTGTATATAGGAGACCATTGTCGACTACAGCGGCAGCTGTAGCGGGGTGTATACGTTGATATTCACCTCGATATGTTGTTCTAGTCTTCTTTTAATAGCCGTTTCCTGGTTCGTCCAGATTGCTGTATTTACGACGCATGTTAACGTTTGCAACGGGTTGGGAAGCCTCCAGTACAGCGATGCTACTAGCGGCCGGAATGCTCTTGGATTCCATCTCCTTGGCTGGGAGCGTGTGGGAAACCGACTCTCATGAGAAGATCGCCTTAGAACGGGGGGGTATATTTTGTAAGCTTGCATACATCGTGTTGAATGCCTCGTTACAGGAAGTGTGTATCCGCCTGGATCGGCAATCAGAAGCGGAAAGATTTAGCAGCGGCCATGGATGTACCAAAACTATCCTGGTGGGGCAAGGGATCTCCAGCAGCTTGGGTATGGTTATGGGTGGAGGTGCATGGTCAGCTTAAACGGCAGTTGTATCATGACACTGCACCTGTTTTCGAGTTGCCTAAAGGTTTAAGTATCCTTTACGCGTGCCCTGAGAATGCGGGACGTGATGGTTTCAGAGTCTATGGGGTAGCCTGTAGGCAACGGCGCATGCTCAAGAACTCATTTTCCCATATGGCAGAGGCAAGCATGTAGCTGAGTTTGCTTTCGCTGTACACCATCACTCATAGGCGTGCCGACAAAGGTTGTTCCCGCGGAGTGTCTCCATAGCATTTGATAGGCCATAGTATCCATTAACACGTCTAAACTTTCCGACCAGGGCGTGAGTTTTGTTTGAACAGATGCTGTTGCTGGCTGTTTAAACACGTATACACAAGTGCACGAAGGCAGCTCTTGTCAATGCCTCGACCCCCTGATGTTCCCTCAAACTGTTGAAAGACGCCATACAAGACGTTACCTTTCAAGCAAAAAGAATTTGGCATTGCGCAACAAAACATTCGACAGACCGGGACCGAGCGTGTTGCCGTGCAACACCTAAAGGCTAGACCACCGCTAAAGCGTGTTCCATGCATCCTTTGTTAGCTTTACACATTCCCACAACAGCTTCCCTAATACACTTTCGATTGAGCAGTGCAATTCCTTTCATTAGTCGTGCAGCCTACTGTATTATTGTGCAGTGTGTACAGAACTGGGATAGCCCAAAACTCTTGTAGTGAGGATCGCTACACAAGCTGACAGTTATGCTTTGCAAATTAACATTACGTAGGTCTAGTGCTCTTCTGTTGCCGACAGTGCGATTAGGCGTACAATGTTTGCAGCACCATTCTGCTGAAGAGATATCCAAGATAGGAAATTGCAGCATCCTGATGAAGATTGTAGGTTTTTCGAACGACAGCGCCTTCGATTTTGGACTCATGATTCAGCTGCAGTTTCACCACGGTATTGTTGTGATTGCACTAGAATTTTTCCCACCTAGAAAAATGTATCTGTATTGGAGTAGTAGCATTCTAGAACCAAACGACCCGCAGTCGTCCAACGGGTTCTACAGGGACATATTTGCTGTCATCGGAAGGTCACGCAATATGCGAACAAGTCCTGTGGCGTTCACACTCGAGGTTACATTTGGCTGGTTCTTCAGCATTCTGCACCCCCCGCACCCAAGACGCATTGCATTATGGGCATTCAGTTGGTAGCTGTCTGTTTCACTTTCGTAGCCACTGATGCATACATCCGGAGTTTCTCCTCGATCTGAGTTGGCCATCTGCTACAAGCTCGTGCGATATTACCTGCTTGCGTATAAACGTGCAAGACTAGCCATTGCTTGTCCGAGTTCATGCATCACAGAAATTCAGCCAACACGTTTGGTGCACGAAGCGTCGAATACTCCATTGCTTCATGCATCTGGCTACTCGCACAGTGGCAGTATGTTTCCGCGGCTTGTTCATAAAAAATGGAATGCCAAAGGTGCGTCATGTCACCTGCGGGCAACAGGACGTGCGCCTCGTGGTGCAACTCGCGTAGTCAATTCCCCGCCATTTGGCCATGCGTGCACCATCGCCCAGTGAAAAGTAGCCTTTCATGATCAGCTCGCGCAGCTTAAGAAGACGCCCACAAAATGAAGGAAAGGCAATTTTGTGGATTACGTGAGTCGCAGTCTGTGTAGATTCGACGCAGTCAGATGTGGATAAAATGCCAATAAAGCATTCAAAAATATTTCAGTTTCCGTCCAACAGATGTGCTAGGGCCAGAACTACCGGTGCAGTCATTTTGTTCCATGCGTTGTCTCAACTTCAGCTCATCTTGAATCCCGATAGTCTCCCTGAGTAGCGCTATGTGGGTGTTGGCCATGGATGCAACGAAGAGATAGCCATGAGGTCTCAGAGGTCTCTACAGGAACCCTGACCTCCTCCTCTGGAGCACGCGTAGGCATTCAAACGAATCGCGAATGCCCTTTTAGTATAATCTTGCGCCGAAGTGAATAAAGTAAGGTGGACGAGTAGTACCAATTGAAATGCCCTTAGAAGGCTGGTACTTTGGATCTGGCTTGACCTCTGGCGTTTACACCATTCTGCAGATATTACGAAAAAGGGGCTTTTCCGTTCCACCTGGCTGCAAAAGGCCGTATGTGTGGTCGGTCTCAGCAGGCCAGACCGTCTTCAGAAATGCTACCATTATACGCAAACAGGATATTTTGAGCCTGCCTTAGCGCATGAAATATTAGGCGAATCGAACACATTTCTGTGCGGCTGGACGACGGTGTTCATGCAGTCAATTTCCCTCAACATTGGCATTTCGCCGTTGCATTGGTAAAGGCGTTGCAACGTCGCACATACTGCATGAAGAATGCGTAAGCTGACGAATTCTACTGTCGGGTTTGTGGATACACCTGTAGATGGTGCGTTACTCCCTGGAGAGTTTTTGGAGTGCCGGTTGGTGCCCGCTAGATATCAGCTGGGAACTTGTGTGAGCTAGCGCCAGATCCAGTGTTTTAGGATCGCGTTATGCCCTACAAATGATCAGGTTTGGTCTAAATATTTCCACATTCGCATGGCAAGGTTTCCGCGTGCCATCTCGGTCGACGAAGAAGAGTAAACTGCTTGCTTAGATGAAGTTGCTCCAGTCCGCGATACAAGATCCCAGGCAGTACGATTACGCAAGCTGTCCAGGGTTAGCTTCCCGCTTGCGACTATGATAACGGCAATAAAAGCAGATAATAGCAAGGGGTCATGCGCAGCTCCGCATGCAAGACCAGACCAGGAAAGCCTAGCGTGGTTGCCTTTACAATCCCTGGATGGTTCTGCTTGCTTGTTTGCGATTCGGATTGTGATGATGCAGTAGCTATCTACTGCAAGTAGTGCAGGTGACAGACAAAAAAAACCATGCCAGAAGGGCCAATGAATTAGGGTATGCAAGGAATTCTAGACGCCAATAGAGTAACCCGGTTTTTCAATGACTCTTCCTCTGTGAAGTGCACGTGCTTCATCGGTGCACGTAGGTGTGACCCTCCAGGAGGAGGCGGTGGTGGTTTGCATTTTTAAGCCTGCACCCCGGGCCGGCCGGCCCATCACCCCACCAATCGATGAGAACAGCACAGTTCCACTACGCCCACTGGCGTTTGTTGGTATTGGTTCGAGGGCCATGCAATGGCATCCTGCAGACATGGTTCTGGAACACCCATCCAGCAGACATCACGCAGGCGCCACAGTGGAGCCTCTTCTTAGTCAATCGGTGCACGACATGGTGGGCGGCTCTGTGCATGGTTTCGAGGGAACAGGCTGAGAGGAATCTCTCAAAGTAGTATGAAGACGCAAGAAGCAACAAACTGGTGCCCACCACGCCAGTCGCCCGGAACCTGATCCAGTTCATACTCGTGCGCCATTGTGTAAGGTGCAAGGGCTGCGGCTGGAGGAGACGCGATATCTGGAGCGTGGCAGAGTGCACTCACGACAATCCTATGCCCGCAATGCGCCGCGTTGCCCTACTTAGGGAGCGCTGCACCACCGTGCCGCATCGTGGCAGGTAGTTGCGTGCCATGACACGTGTTGATTGGATGTTTCAACGGATTATATTAACGATTTAGTCGCCCGCCTGAGTATACAACAAAGCCTTCCAAAACGTATGCCGAAATTGTAGCAAACCGTTTTCCGTAAGTGCAGACAGCCATATGCAAGGCACCTCCTTTACGAGAGAGCGTTTCGATCTGGAGGGAATGTGAGGATGTAGACACTGTGCTTTATAGTGAGACAGACGAACAGATAAGGCGATGTAAGCCACGTCGTGCACGTGATATGTTGGTCCTCGGTACCTACCCCGCATTCGGACTGCAGGTGGGCTGCCAAACATACCTACCACTAGCGTGGCATTATGCTCGCTTGTTCACATAGCTGAAAAGGGCATCCCTTCTTCAGAAAAGGAATACTTGCCAGTGTAAACGGTGGAAAACGCACAATAAAGAAGAATGTGTGCCTAGAAACCATGCAGCAGTTTAGGGCTCTTTTTCTATCGGCGGTACATGCTACGCGAATTAGCTTGTGCCTGTCTAGCAGACATGTGCGTGAGTGTTTCCCGATGTACAATGATCTTCTAAATTGTGATTATCAAATGCACCTCCGGCTATGGTTGTTTGGGATCGCCTATTACACCCTTTAGGATGGGGAAACCAATACTTGCTTCCTTGCATCTATACTGCCATCACAAGTGCTGCGGTTTCTCCAGCAACTTCTGGTATGTGTTCGCATGCCTGCATCTAGCTTGTAGTGTTCGTCACATGCTTCTATAGGGGTTGTTAAGCAAGGATGCATATCGTCAGAGGTTATGTGTGAGGTGCTCGGGGCACCTGCTACCCGCAGCGTGTAAGTAATATTTTAGTCCATAGTGCATGCTTAGTCCATGCATGGCAATTCGCGTAGGGCCAGTTCTGAAAAGAAAGTTTAGTCGTTTCCGCGACCTGCAACGAAATAATCGTAGAGCAAAGGGATACTTAATGGGCAACGTGGTCACAACCTACGTTGGCCTTGCCGTTCCTGCAGTTTGGTACCCGACCCTTTTGAGGGGAGTCCTTTCACGCCATGATATGTGAGTGTCGCCATTACCAAAATGTATTTGCAGAACGAGCTGATCTGATTGCAATGCCTTGGTGACAACTGGGTTGGACCAAAGTTTTACGGGGCTTCTCGTTCTGTGTTGCACAGGACGCAATACATAAACGCGTCTTGGGTATACAGTACCAGACGATTCAGGCCCATCGGCTGAACTCAGATACGCAAGAACTTTTGTGCGGAGCTGTAGATTGCACAGGTGGGGAGATTACGGCTTTTGATTTCATCGTTGTTTGCCTCACGCACTGAATTATCCTACGTCAGCGTGTAGGTCTGCGCCGATACATTGGTTGGGGAATCGCTGCAGGCGTCAACTAGCTAGGACAGCGAAGAGGGTTATACGTCCTGCGTTGCACTGCCAGGATTTGTGTTCCTGTGTTTACTCAGCAAGTACGCGTTTGACTTTCATATTACCTAAATTACCGCACGATTGGGGGTATTTCATCTTGACGCCGCTTAACGCAGCTTTCATTGGCTTGATTGAGTACTATTTCAGGTCTACTGGATTCTCTTGTGTCCAGTGTGTCCCAATTAGCGGCACGAAAATGACCCTGTCCGGCAAATATAAACTCCCTGAATTCTCCTTTTTTCTAACCTGAAATGGCGTGTGTGGTATGCTATGGTGTAGCACAACTAATTTCGGGCACCGGCACGCAGTTACAGCAGAAGCAATCAGTTTTGTTTGTCTTTGGCCTAGCATGACACTTATCATGAGGATGTGGCTACAGCCTCAGCCTGTACGTTCATATTCATTGCCTGATTGATTACCGGTCACAGGGCTAGGAATTTATAGCTTGCCTCAATTATCCCGATGAAAAGGCTGGGGTGCGCATGAGCAGTGAGGACAGGGAGTTGTACTAAATTGCCCTCCTCCATCGATACATCTGCTAGCCTTTGGCGCCCCTCAACAGAGGTATCCTGGACCAAACTCTCTAGCTCCTAAAGTTGGACTGGACTGTCGTGTAGTTCGCAGTGTGTATTTGTTGGCGATGGATTCACGGGTTCCTAAACTTTATTGTGCATTTATTTTGAACACGACTTTGCAACTAGCTACGCTAAAGGATATGTTTGTGGCTTGTTGTGAAACGCTCGAAGAAGATTTTCGCATGCATATCACGGCCCGTGATTCCCTGTTTCCTCCTGTCATGCAAGGTCACCCACGTTTCCCACGTCAGCACGTCAATGGGGTAGTTGCAGTGACATTTGTTTCGGCCAAAGTTCTGTGAGCCACGCATGTAGGGCCATATCCAGCTGTACGGAAAGGTAAACTGCTGCATATGTAGCAAGAGAAAGATTGCTATTTTCAGGTGGAAATAGTTGGTTGTTTTGCCACGTCGCACCCTTGTGAGTACTCACCTAGTGGCGTACATAGGCAATATACGTATAGCTCTGGATTCCTATAGCTTATTGGCAGGTATTCAACCGACTAGTCGCTACAGCATCAAAGCAAGCATCGTCTCTGCTTCTTGCTTTACCCTTGTGGAGCACACGCCTAACCCCTAACAATAGGATAGTCGGCATACAGCTGTGAGAAAAACTGCGCGTGCAGGCTACACATTAGGAGGAATATACGAGTGTACTAGGCGGTCACAGAATGCATGCAGTCTCATACTGTCCACATCGCTCTCACACGCGTGGTCCTGGCAAACCATGGAACAAATCGGATTGCTCCGAGCCAGTCTGCACTGCCCAGAAAGTACCTTAGTCCTCTACATTCAGATATCTTTGGTATACCACGTTACATGGAGGTAGGTTCAGTGGCCTATCTAGTCCTAACCCTGTTAATGCCGAAACGTGCGGACTTAAGAGAACGCAGTTTGTACGTTATTTCCCTGTAGTCTTATAGACGCTGACTCCACTGTAACTTCTTCTGGTAAAGTCTACTGGATTCTCTTGTGTCCAGTGTGTCCCAATTAGCGGCACGAAAATGACCCTGTCCGGCAAATATAAACTCCCTGAATTCTCCTTTTTTCTAACCTGAAATGGCGTGTGTGGTATGCTATGGTGTAGCACAACTAATTTCGGGCACCGGCACGCAGTTACAGCAGAAGCAATCAGTTTTGTTTGTCTTTGGCCTAGCATGACACTTATCATGAGGATGTGGCTACAGCCTCAGCCTGTACGTTCATATTCATTGCCTGATTGATTACCGGTCACAGGGCTAGGAATTTATAGCTTGCCTCAATTATCC
>NW_013566549.1:22500-25055 GCF_000499605.1 Eimeria maxima | reverse complement strand
AAAAATCATAACAGGCTTCCTGCTGCTGCTGCTGCTGCTGCTGCTGCTGCCGTTGCTGCGGGTACTGCTGCTGCTGCTGTTGCTGCAGCTGCTGCTGCTGCAGAAGAAGAAGCAGCAGCAGCACGAATAATGCTATAATATACTTCCCTCTATTTATCTGCCTATACTTTCCCCATCTAAATTCATCCCCTCCTTGCTGCTGCTGCTGCTGCAGCAGCAAATCTGCTGCAGCAGCAGCAGCAACAACAGCAGCAGCTATTGCTGCTGCTGGTAGCCACAAGAGCCAATTCTGCATAAACAGCAGCAGATGCTTCCTCCTGAAGTACTACTGCTGCATCTGCTGCTGCTGCTGCTGCTGCTGTCTATGCAGCAGCAGCAGCTGCTGCTGCTGCTACTATTACAGCTTGGTTGCGTTTGCTGCTGCTGCTGCTGCAGCATTTGCTGCAGGTGCTGCTGCATCCTCTTCATCAGTACTTGCAGTGTACATACACCGCAGAGCCCTCCTAAACCCCACACCTCTGCTGTTTGCTGCTGCTGCTGCTGCTGCTGTATCAGCAAAGCAGCAGCGGCAGATTGCTGCCCACAGTTGCTGATCATCTAACAAAGGTTGCTGCTCCTCTCCTGCTGCTGCTTCTGCTGCTGCTGCTGCTGCTGCTGAGCCAAAGGGGAGCCTTGTAGCTACTGGTAGTCCGTCATCAGAGTCTTGTCTGTGCAGCTTACGCTGCTGCAGTTGCTGCAGTTGCTGCAGTTGCTGCAATTGCTGCAGTTGTTGCTGCTGATGGTGCTGCTGCTGCTGCTGCTGCTGCTGCAGGGGTGTCCTGCTGCTGCTGCGCTGCAGCAAATAGAGAGAAGGGAGCAGCAGATCTAAAACTCTTTTCTCTGTTAATTCAATTCTTAATATAAATATATATATATTATTTAACCAACAATTATCTGCTGCTGCTGCTGCTGCTGCTGCTGCTGCTGCTGTTGCTGTTGCTGCTGTTGCTGCTGCTGTTGTTGTTGTTCCTATGGATGGTGGTGCTGCTGATCTTATTTTGCCGTCTTTTCCTGCTGCTGCTGCTGCTGCTGCTGCTGCTGCTGCATGCTTCTTCTTCTTTTTGTGCTGCTGCTTCTTGGGTAGGTGCTGCAGCACAATAACTTGATGGTCGTTGTATTGCTGCTGCTGCTGCTGCTGCTGCTGTTGCTGCTGCAGAAAGTGCAGCAGGAGTTGCTGCAGCATATATTCCTTAGTTTGTATTTGTGCCCTTAGTTTATTAAATAAATATTTTGCTGCTGCATGCAGCAGCAGATGATAGGAGCAGCAGCAGCAAGCAGCAGCAGCAAAAGAAAGTATCCAATCTAAGGAAGATCTATAACCTGCATATACAGTGCAGCAGCAGATAGCAGCAAATATAGCAGCAGACAGCAGCAACTGCAGCAGCATATACAGCAGCAGCAACTGTCTCCTTATACACCAGGTGTATAGGCAGCAAAAAATAAATAAATAAGAAGAAAGGAGACAATTATATGCTGGTGCTGCATCTGCTGCTTCCTCTAGGCAGCAACCTAGTATATATCTTATACCTAGCAGCAAATTATCTAACCTGCCGCTGCTGCTGCTGCTGCTGCTGCTGTTGCTGCTGTTGATGTTGTTGTTGTTGTTGTTGATGATGGTATCCAGGCTGCTGCTGCTGCTGCTGCTGCTGCTGATGGGGTGCTGCTGCTGCAGCAGGAAAAGGTCACGACGTATATACATACTATTCAAGGAGATACCCAGCAGCAAACGCAGCAGCAAACCAAGCAGCAAGCAGCAGCAGAACCGCAGCAGCACAGCAGCACGAATCTCCCGCTGCAGTTGCTGCCAACGCCAGCAGCTAAGCAGCAGCAGCAGCAGCAGCAGCAAATCGCTTGCTAGCTGGTATGGTGTCCATTCAGTACCCTTCATAGGCAGCATCTGCTGCTGCTGCTGCTGCTGCTGTAGTTGCTGCTGCAGTTGCTGCTGCAGTTGCTGCTGCTGCTGCTTGGAAACTGCTTCTAAGGCTAGCTGAGACACAGCAGCAACTACAGCAGCAGCAAGCAGCAGCAGCAGCGCCTTGCCCCACAGCAGCAGCGAGGAGTTTGCTGCTCCCTGTCTGCTGCAGCAGCGCAAACGAATAAAAGACAGAAGGAAGCCGCAACGGGAGGAGCTGCTGCTGCTGCTGCTGCGGCTGCTGCTGTTAGCAGCAGCAACAGGAAAGAAGCAGCAGCTGTTGCTGCAGCCACCGTCAGCTCTGCTGCTGTCTGTACACCTCGTGCTGCGCATGCATAACATGCCATCTACTAAGAAGGAGAGAGCCTTGCCGTTGCTGCTGCTGCCGTTGCTGCTGCTGTTGCTGCTGCAGTCCGTGCTGCCGCTCCGGCTCCTGCTGCTCTGTCTGCTGTCGCTGTTGCTGCTGCTGCTGCTGCGAGGGCTCTGCTGCTGCTGCTGCTGCCTATGAGCAAAAGGATCTAAAGAAAAAGAAGAAAGAGGAGCAGCAGTTTGCTGCTGCAGCGCGAAGCCATCAACATCGAAGCTGCTGTCGTCTCCTGCTGCT
>NW_013566549.1:0-17500 GCF_000499605.1 Eimeria maxima | reverse complement strand
CTGTGTCTTTGAATTTTTCTTCTTTTATTTTCTTCTCTTGATGAATTTCTCCCCCGTAAATTTATGTGGCTTCTTCTTCCCCTTTTTAGGCCTATCCTGCTGCTGCTGCTGCTGCTGCTGCTGCTGTGAGGAGACTTCGGTTGCTGCTGTTGTTGATGCTGCAGCTCTTGCTTCTGACGGAGACAGCTCCATGGGATGCCAGAGGGATAAGCATTATTCACGCTGCTGCTTGCAGCAGCTGCTGCTGCAGTTGCTGCTGCTGTAGTAACAGCAGCAGCAACTGCAGCAGAAGGAAGTGCTGCTGAGGAGGGGAAAGCAGCAGCAAGCTGAGCAGCAGCCTGTGGGGGAAGCAAACGCCTCATACCTTCGGGTAGGGGATGGAGCTTCTGCTGCAGCAACCGCTGCAGCACAAGCTGCTGCTGCTGCTGTTGCTGCTGCAGCTGCTGCTGTTGTTGCAAATGCTGCTGCTGCTGTTGCGGTGCGGCCGGTACCAAGGAGTCCTCTGGCTTGTTCCGCACCGGAAATTGTTGCTGCTGCTGCTGCTGCTGCTGCTGCTGCCTGCTGTAAACACGCGAGCTGCGGTGGCTTCCATGGTGCCTTCCTGAACGATGCCGTCTGCTGCTGCTGCTGCTGCTGCTGCCCTTTCGCCTGCTGCTGCTGCTGCTGCTGCCGCCGCTGCTGCGGCGCCGGTGCTTCCGCCGAGAGACCAAGGCTCTGCTGCCCCTTATGCCTGCTGCTGCTCGCCTCACGGTACGCCTGCTGCTGCTTCTGCTTCTGCTGCGGCTGCTGCTGCTGCTGCTGCTCTTGCTGCTGCTGCTACTGCTGCGCCTTCTGCTCCTCGCAGAGAGGCGTTGCTTCCTGCTAGTCCGCTTACGCCGTGCAGATCGTGTTGTAGACCGCTTTGTACGTCTGCTGCTGCCGCTGCTGCTGTTGCTGCTGTTGCTGCTGTGCCTGCTTCCGCTACTGAGGCTGGTGCTGTCCCTCCTACGTGTCCGTTTGCTGCTCCTGCTGCTGTTTCTGCTCCAGCTGCTCCTGCTGCTATATCTACTGCTGCTGGTGGTGATGCTGCTGTGTCTGCTGCTGCTGCTGCAGGTGTCCAATCTGCTGGGTTTGCTGCTATGCGGCAGCGCCGACTGAACAGCAGCAGCAGCCTGCGAGCTGCTCTCCTTGCTGCTGCTGCTGCTGCTGCTGCTGTTGCTGCTGCTGCTGCCCCAGAAGCGGCAAAACTCCTTTACGAAGGCGTCGCCGTCTGCGTGCGCGTCTGCTGCCAGCTGCAGCAGCAACTGACGGCCTTTATGGAGAAGCATCTCCATGTTCTGTGGCATCTTTTGCTGCTGCTGCTGCTGCTGCTGCTTCTGCTGCACGGTATCACCGCTGCTGCTGGAGTGGCGCTGCTGCTGCAGCGCTGCCAGCAGCGAAGGAGGAGGTGGCAGTGCTGGAAGCAGCAGGTTGCTGCTGTGCTGCTGCTCACGAGCAGCAGCAGCACCAGATCCTCCTCCACCAGCAGCAGCAAGCTGCTGCTGCTTCTGCTGCTGCAGCAACTCAGATGGGTACTGGGGCATCTGCGTTCGCCTCCATGGGGGTCCCACCTGTTGAGAGTTCCCTCCTCCTTCCTCCCGTTGCTGCTGCTGCTGCTGCTGCATAGGCCGGTGCTGTTGCAGTTGCACCTGCTGCCGCTGCTGCTGCTGCTGCATTTGCTGCTGATGCGGTTGCATTCGCTGGTGCTGATGTTGCTGCGCTTGCTGCTGCTGCTGCTGCTGCTGCCCTTGGTGGGGATGGGTTTGTTGCTGCTGCTGCGGCGGCGGCGGCATCTGCAGCAACCTCTGCTGTTGGCGGCGTTGCTGATGGTTTTGCTGCTGCACCACGTGCTGTTGCTGCTTCTGCTGCTGTTGCTGCGGCGTTTGGAATAATACCTGTTGCTGTTGTTGCTGTGGCTGTGGCTGATGCGTGGGAAACAGCATCTGCTGCTGCTGCTGCTGCTGCAGCTGCTGCTCCTGTTGCTGTGCAGGGTTGCCACACCAATTTGCAGCGGGAGGAGCAGCAGAGGCAGCAGCAGCAGCAGCAGCGGCTGCTGCTGCAGCAACCGCCGCATGCACTGCTGCTGGTGCTGAGGAGACGGGTAGATGGTGACCCTCTGCCGCTGCTGCTGCTGCTGCTGCTACTGCTGCTGCCGCCGCCGCAGGGTGCTGAGGTGGCAGCAGCTGCTGCTGCAGTTGCTGCAGGCCTGGAGGAGGGGGGATCTCAAGGAAGAGGGGGCGGTTAGGATTATCCTGCTGCTGCTGCTGCTGCCAATGGTGCAGGAGCAGCTGCTGCTGGAGCTGCTGCTGCTGGAGCTGATGCTGCTGCATGGACTGCGGAGGCTGCTGCGACTGTTGCAGCTGCCTGTGATGTAGCTGCTGCTGCTGCTGACGCTGCTGCTGCTGGAGCTGCTGCGCCTGCTGCGTCTGCCTGTGATGTTGCTGCTGTTGCTGTTTCTGCTGTTGCTGCTGTTGCTGCGAGGTGCGCTGCTGCGAAGTCTTGGAAGCCGAAGCCCACTGGGGTGGTGGGGGACGCTGGACTGGCTGCTGCTGCTGCTGCTGCTGCTGCCGCTGCTGCAGCTGCTGCAGCTGCCGCTCCCACTCGGGGGGCAGCACCAACTCCTGCCCCTCCTCTAAGTCCTTCTCTAGCAAAGCTTTGCAGCGGCGAATGTGCTGCAGTGCAGCAGGACTCTTCTGTAGCCGAAAACACAATCGGGTGCTGCTGCTGCTGCTGCTGCTGCTGTTGCTGTTGCTGCTGCCGCCGCTGCTGGAGGAATTCCGCTGCACACCTGGCGGGTCTCCAGGCTTTGGTGTGCTGCTCTTGTTTAAACCGCCTCCTCCTCCTCCTGCTGCTGCTGCTCCTGCTGCTGCTGTTGTTGTCGTCATTGCTGATTCAGGGAGTCCCGCTGCAGCTGCTCCTGGTCCTGCTGCTGCTGCTGCATGGGGCCAAGAAGGCGTGCTGTGCAGCAGCTGCAGCAAAGAGGACCCCACACTCCCGTTGTCCAGAGGTTCTGCATCGGCTTCTGCTGCTGCTGCTGCTGCGGGTCCAGCTGCTGCTTCTAAAAGAGTGGATGCTGCAGCAGGCTCCCCTCCACGCCTGCCTTTTGCTGCTGCTGCGGTTGCTGCTGCGTTGCCTGCAGTCTTCTTTGCGCCACCTGATGTTGCTGCTTCTCCTGTACCTGCTGCTGCTGCTTCTGCTGCTGCTGTTGCTGCTGCAGCTCCTGACGGTTTGTCGCGCAGCTTCCTCCGAAGCCGCTCTAAAACAGATGCCATGCGCCCTCCCCCACCTTGCTGCTGCTGCTGCTGCTTCTGCTGCTGCTGCTGCTGCTGTTGCTGTTCTTGCTGCGGCCGCGGCAAGGTAGCAGCAGCAGCGGTGCTTCCGTGTGTGCTGCCCACAGCCTCCTTGTGCTGCCCCTCTGCTGCTGCTGCTGCTGCTGGCGCCGCTGAAGTTGTTTCGCGCCCAGCCTCTCCTGAGGTTGCTGCTGCGGCAGCAGTAACAGCAGCAGCAGCAGCAGCAGCAGCAGAAGGAGGGTTGTCTGCAGCAGAGGGAGGCAATTCGCCGTCCTCTGTCTCCCCATCTCCTTTGTTGTCGCCAGCGTACCAGAGGCCAAATGGTGCAGCAGTAATTGGTTTGCTGCTGCTGCTGCTGCTGCTGCTGCTGCTGCTCCCCCTGGAGTTGCTGATGTTGCCTATAGTAATCTGGTTCTTGTTATGGTTGTTCATTGCTGCGCTGATGCTGCTGCTGCTGCTGCTGTTGCTGCTGCTGCTGCTGTTGCTGCTGCTGCTGCTGTTGTTACAGTTGGTGGTGATGTCGTCGGTGTTGCTGTTTTCGTTGCTGCTACTGTTGCTGCTGCTGCTGCAGCGGCTGTCCTTGCTGCTGGAGCGGCTGCCCCTGTTGCTGCTGTTGCCGTCGCTACTTGTCCTTGCATCGTCGCTGCTGCTGCCGTCGCCGTCGCTGCTGCTGCCGTCGCCGTCGCTGCTGCTGCCGTCGCCGTCGCTGCCGTCGCCGCTGCTGCTGTCGCCGCTGCTGGTGTCGTTGCTGCTTACAGCGCCGCAATTTGCTGCTTCCCCCTCCAAAAGGGCTCCGCCGTCACTGCTGCTGCTGCTGCTGCTACTACTACTACTACTACTGCTGCTACTACTACTACTGCTGCTGCTGCTGCTATTACTACTGTTATTGCTGCTTGCACCCGCTGTGGGGCCAGTGTCGAGGTGGATTCCACCGCAGTCAGGAGATGCTGTACAACCTGCTGCTGCTGCTGCTTGTGCTGCTGCTGCTTGTGCTGCTGCTGGTGGTTGCGCAGCAGCAGCAGCGCTGTCAGTGTTTTGCTGTTCGTGGCCTTCGGAGGCGTCTTCATTTAGCAGCTGATTTTGCTTCCTCTGCAGCAGCAGCTGCAGCGGCTGCAGCTTCTGCTGCAGCGGTACCTGCTGCATCCACAGGAGTTGCTGCTGCTGCTGCTGCTGCCTAAATCCAAGACAGATAAGAGTTCTTCGCCCCACAGTTCTGCATCGACGCAACACAGAGCCCTTCCTTGCTACGCTTCCTTCCTTATAAGGGCTCTTTGCTGTTGCTGCTGCTGCTGCTGCTGCACTTGCATCGCCTAGTGCTGCTGTTGCACTTGGCGTATTCGCAGCCGCCCGCGCAGCAGTGCGGCGTTTGCTGACACCAGCAGCAGCAGCAAGACCGTTAGCAGTAGCAGCAGCAACAACAGCAGCAGCAGCAGCAGGAACGTTAAATCCTCCACATATAAAAAGAACCGAATGGTGGCTCGGTCCGCAGCGGCCCACATCAGCGCTGCTGCTGCTGCTGCTGCTGTTACTGCTGCTGCTGCTGCTGCTGCTACTGCTGCTGCTTCTACTGCAGCTGCGATGAGCATCCGCCAGCTGCGAGCTGCAACACATGGGCGATGCACCGCTGGCTGGTAAGCAGCAGCTGCAGCAACCGCAGCAGCCGCAGCAGCTACAGCTGCTGTTACCTGCCGCTGTGCTGTTGCGGGGGGGCTGTATCTGCTGCTCCTCCTCCAGCTGCTGTTGCTGCTGCTGCTGCTGCTGCTGCTGCTGCTGCAATAATGGAAGAGGCGAAGGCATTGCGCAGCCACAGCTGTGGGCTTCAAATGCCGCCAGGGAGGGGAACATAAGAGGCGGCAAAACAGATTTGCTGCTACTGCTGCTGCTGCTGCTGCTGCTGCTGTTGCTGCTGTCGTCAGCAGTCACAGTAGTACTGCTTCTTCTAGAAGCCTTTACAGTCTGCTGCAGCTGCAGCTTCTTCTTCTTCTTCTTCTTCTTCTGCTGCTGCTGCTTCCTCTCTTGCTGCAGCGGTGCTGCATCACTGAGGGGCCCTTCGATCTCTCCACTGTCTATCGTCAGCTGCTGCCACTGTCCCCTACACACGAACAATCCGCTGCTGCTGCTGCTGCTGCTGCTGTCGGGGTGTATAGACAGGCGGAGTTCCCATAGGTCAGTAAGGGGTTTCCCCTCACCGCCAACTCCTCCATATATAAAAAAACTACAACCACCCCCACAACGCCGCAGGGCCGTCATAGAATGCCTGAGCAGCAGCAGCAGCAACAGCAGCAGCAGCAGCAGCAGCAGCAGCAGCAAAATGAGCAGCACAAGCACCACCACCAAGACGAGCAGAAGCAACAGGTTATTCAAGAAGCAACACCATAGCGACGTCATCGAATACATGTGCAGCAGCAGCACCACCAACAGGCAGCCACAGCCGAGGCGGGCAGCAGCAGCAGCAGCAACAGCTGCAACAGCAGCAGCAGCAGCAGCAGAAGCAGCTCCTCACCCCATGCGAGCAGCAGGAAGCGGTCCTGACATGACCAATTGTAATTCTTGAGTTTCAAGGAGAGGCAGCACGTCTGCTGCTGCATCTGCTGTTGTTGCTGCTGCATCTGCTGCAGCAGCAGATGCTGCTGCTGCACTTCGTACCGACAGCAGCAGCGCCACAGTCGTATCGGTGAGCAGGCACTGCATGTTCTGATTAAACTTGGAGCTGCTGCGCTGCAGTTGCTGCTGCTGCTGTTGCTGCTGCTTCTGCTTCTGCTCTCCAACGATGGTTCCTCCATTCACCAGCAGCAGCTCCGCCTTGCTGCCGATGCTAACAGCAGCAGCAGCAGCACCCGATCGCTGCAGCAGCATGCTGCCTACATCTCTCCCTAGGCCAACCCATGTCCATCCTCTTTGGTTGTCTCCTCCTGTGGGGTCTCGAGTTGCTGCTGCTGCAGTTGCTGCTGCTGCACTTGTTGTTTCTGGAGCAGCAGCAGCAGCAGCGGCAGCAGCAGCGGGAAGGTGGCGTGGCGAAGCAGAAGTAGGAGAGTTCGCCGCTGTGCCTTCCGTTTCTCCCTGTGCTCCTTCTGCTGCTCTTTCTGCTTCCCCTCCTGCTCCTTTTTCTGCTGCTGCTGCTGCTGCTGCTGCTGGGCGCAGCACGCTACGGTGTACAGGCAGCAGCAAGAAAGCCTCCTGATTAAAACGCCATCGGCCGAAGGCATCGCGGCTTTGCCCTCCAAAGGCAAATAGCCAAGGAGACCCCCCTAGGAGAATTTCTGCTGCTGCTGCTGCTGCTGCTGCTGCTGCTGCTGCAGTTGCTGATGATGATGATGAAGCACCCTCTGCTGTTGCACCAGCAGCTCCTGCTGCTGATGATGAGGATTTTGCTGCTGCTGCTGCAGACGCACCCAACCAACCTGTCCCGTGGCCACCGCAGGCAACAGCAGACCAGCCAACAAATTCTTTTGCATCCACAACTGAGCTGCTGCTGCTGCTGCTGTTGCTGTTGCTGCTGCTGCTGCTACTGCTTTCTTCTGCCCCAAGCACATGCACAGGCAGAAGTTCCAGTTGCGCGGCTTGCTGTGGTTGCTGCTCTTGCTGCTGCTGCTGCTGCTGCTGCTGCAGTGTCACCTGCAGCAGCTGTGTGTGGCTCCCCAAGGGAGAGGAGCTGTGTCCCAGCAGCAGCAGCGCAGCAGCAGCAGCAGCAGCAGGCCGGCGGCATGGTGGAGTGCCCCCTTGCTGCGCCTCATAATTACCACCAGCAGCAGCAGCAGCTGCTGCTGCTGCTGCAGGTGTACTGTCTAACCATGCAGCAGCATCTCCTGCCCAAGAGAAGACGTGTGGGGCCCTCGTTATGCCTCTAAGGGTCTCTAGGCAGCAGCATGCTGCTGCTTCCCCCTTCTTCTCTGCTGCTACTGCTGCTGCTGCCTGTGTTGCAGGTGCTGCTGCTGCTGCTGCTGCTGCTGTAGGCGACGCGCCCTCTCCTCCTCCTGTTGTTTGAGGGTCATTTGCTTCTTCTGCTGCCGCATTTGCTGCCGCTGCTGCAGTTGCTACTGCTGTAGTTGCTGCTGCTGCTGTTGCTGCTGCTGCAGTTGCTGCTGCTGGAGGGAAGGATAGAGGCACAGGAGCAGCGGGTACAGCCTCCCTAAGGCCCCCTAGCTGCCTATACACCTGAATGAAGAGGGGGGAAGGAAATCGAGGTCTAATAGAAAGAATAAATATACAATGAAGGGACTGTACTACGAAGTGCCAGGCCTCCTCTCCTCCATCTCCTGCTGCTGCTGCTGCTGCTGCTGGTGACGGTGCTAACGGCGCTACTGTTGCTGGTGGTGGTACTGGAGTTGCAGCAACAGAGGAAGGGGGAGCAGCAGCAGGAGATGCGCTGCTACTGCCGCTCCCCAACTCCCCCACGTCCAGGATCTCACCCATCTGCTACACACTCGTGCTGCTGCTGCTGCTGCTGCTGCTGCTGCCGCTGGTTACGAGTTGCGGCTAACAGTAAAGTCACGGACACTCCATTCCTCCTACGAGTCGTCTGCTTGACTCCTTCTTACCCCTGGAACTGGTGAGGCCCCTATACATGTGGCCAGCGCTGCTGCTGCTGGTGTTGCTGCTGCTGTTGTTGCTGCTGCTGCAGCGGCTTCTGTCCAGCATGCGCTGCTGCTCGTCCCTACCAAGCTTGCTGCTGACCGGTGTTTATCTGTCCTCATGCCACGAGGAAGGAGGAGACATTGCGGTGATGCTGCTACGAAGCTAATGGCACAGCAGCAGCGGGAGCAGCAGCGGCCGCAGCTGCTCCAGCTGCTGCTGTAGCTGCTGCTGTCGTTGGTGTTGGTCACTAGTCTAGGCAGATAAGGCCTATTTGACTCGGATATGAAGGCAAAAGTCTTTAATAACAAAACAAGGAGTGCCACGCGCATGCACTTTCTTGCTGCTACCAGCAGCTGCTGCTGCTGCAACAGCAGCAGCAGCAGCCGACATATACAGCACCTGCAATTCTTGTATGGAGCATGCTACTGCTGCTGTTTCTGTTACTGTTTGCCTTTCTTACACTACTTTTTGTATATTTTTATATTAAAGTTGTTTAAATAAATGCTAACCAGGCAACTTTCTTCGCCCTTAAATTAGTAGTTATGTACTCTCTTTCTATCCCTTCCCTTCATCGAGGTAAGTAACTGTTAATACAATATGAGTTGTAGCACACTAAACAATTCTTTATTTATATTTAAATAAAACTATTTAATTGCCATTAAGATGCAACACTTAGCAGTGGCAGCAGCGCTGTTGTCTTATATAAGGGAAGTCGTAGGCGTAGACGACAGTCTTCGATCTTCCTTTGTCAAGAAAAAAGTTAGAAGAAAATCTTCGCTAAAGCTTGGCAAATGTGTCTCCAGCTGCCACAAGAGTGCTTTCTCTACCTCTGTTTGTTGCCAGCACACAAGACAAGCAGAAACGTGCAGCAATTGTCTAAGAAGTTTCCGCATGCAACTAAGAAGGCTTCGTTATCCATGCATGCACCGGGGCTTCTCTGTGTGCTGCAGCTAATGACAGGCCAAATCCTCTCCCCCAGCAGCTACAAGGAATCATACAACTGTACCCAGGGCTCGAGACACTGCAGACGTAAGCAAGCTGCTCTTAAGGAACACGTTGGTATATACCCCTCCTGCGTGCAGCTCAAAGCAATCCTGAGGTAAGATCGCTACAGTCTTACGCTGCACAGGAGTTATATTAGTCAACTCGAAAGTTGTTTGTAAGAGGTTAAAACCCCCCGTCCGCCCTTCCAGGTCACCTGATAAGGTCATGGCTCCTCGTGGCGCGTGGCTCTTAATGGGAGGACTAGCACGGGTCGCTACCCCACCCCTGAGGCGGAATCGCAATTTACAAATCAGTGGTCCAATGTAGTGCTACCCCTCGGAAAGGGGCATTCGGTATCTGGCTGGGAACGGATAACGAAACTTAGGGGGAGTAGGCTCGACCTCTGGATTTAATAGAATGCATACTCACTAATGAGAAAGAAGAACGCCACTTCCACAACCATACGGCGCACCTGCTTCTCTTGTGGCACGCAGTGGCACATAGTTGGATATCACGGTCATAATAAAAGAGCTGAGTTACCAGGGAGCAAAACTCGCTCGCCTGCATCAGTGGGAAAACGTGGAGATGAGCGAAGTGCCCTGCCCCCACCCAAAGGCCGGTGCACGGGTGCAGGGATAGGGTCGAATGAAGGGAAAGCCGCACCTGCAGATCTGCCTCGAGTTCACTCTTCACTTTTTCCAAGCTTGCATTATAAATGTTTGGCACAGCATACAAAGCGGTCGCAATATCTGTGACCACGGGGAGAGGGTGTAACTTACCTGTCTATTCCTGTCATTGTAGATAAGCACCGCCAGTTGCTATTAGGACTAGAGGTCTACTCAAAAACATGTGCAAAGTCCTCGATCAAGTGGCAAATGGTCTCAAAATACTGATGCTGGGCCCTGCCCCTCACCACTTCGCAACTTTATTACATGGGCACAGTGAGTGGAATGTGGACACGCGGCTTCCAAACGCCATTGTTGAATTCTATCCTCACAGAAGCTGTGAGAAAGTGCCAGCCTTAAATGCATACCGGTACTAACAGCGCCTGCATTTACTTACGGGAAAAGAAATGCAAAATTCCCTCGTGTTAAACTTACCGAGGGAACCTCTGTGCGAAACTCAATTCAGTAAAAGGCAGGGAAACATAAGAATGCACTTGAAGGAAGAAGTCTCAGTTTGACAACATTACAGAGAGCTTCCAATTGACAGGTTTTGCTGTCTCCGTTCCTCCCACCCCCAAATATTGTTGTGCAGTACGGGATAACCCTAGCATACATAGAGCGGCAAGACGACAAGCGTCTAGAAAAGTGCAGAGCCCAACAGTCAACTAGCGCATACTGGTACAACAGAACATGCACTGTACTGTTGAACTTCCATGTACACATCACTGCTTCGCAAAAACACAAACTTGTTCATTAAGGAACCAATTGCATTCTTCGAGCTTTGTTTGTCTGCATCTCTGGTCGCACACGTACGAATGAAGAGAGGGGGCACGCTGAGTGTTGAGCCAACCAAGGGCTGATCAATTATCTGCACTCTTGTTGAATGCAGAAAAAGAGATATATAATATTTTCGGATTTGAGGCTAGCCTGCAGCTGCAGCACGGTGTGAAGGAGCTTGCTTCGCCCTAGTAGAAGCCCAGCTGCTGTTGTTCATACAGCGTTTGACAACTACCCTTAAATCGTCTGACAGCCCGATACAATTCATATGTTAAATATTTTAACTGTATTGAATCCCACAACTACCCTCTTGGTAGATCGAGCACCCTCTTTGCTGCTATGTATTCACGCACGCCTACACGAAGGACGTTGCACCCCCAAATAACGGTCAGGACCTTTGTACCTGGGGTCACAAATTCAAATTTGCAACAATTTTAAGATTGTTTTTACTGGCAAAAGTAGCGGCTCTGAAGAACACCGCCTGCCCGACTTCTGCATGCAGCGGGCCACATGGCGGAAGCCAGGGTGTAAGCCTCGAGAGAGTGTTTAATGTTCTCCTTTCATGTATCAAATATACTAAGCAGTGCAGCTTACAATATTCCACTTTTACTCTGCTTAAAAATTAATAGTTTCCTAAGTGACAAGTAGCGCACGGTTCTGTGCTCAGCCCCTGTAAGCGTCGGGGCTGGTACGTTTGTAGGCAGCCCAAGGGGGAGGGCCAACTGTTGTATTATTTTTCAATTGAAAATTTTATAAATCTGCTGAATATCACAAATTAGAAGCGTTTTGCGCTTTTCTTTATTCGTTGTCGCATTTTCCTTAGACGAGACGTGGGGGAGGGGCGCTGTTTGCTAACGTAGCCTGCAGCGGGCTGCTTTCCTAGTTTTGTGCTTTATTCGCATCATTGTTTCCTTATTTTCCCTCACTTTTCCTTTTTATCGCTCTTCATTACACGTAAGATCTGTCTGACCATCCTTCTTCTCCCCTGAACATGCGCAGCAAGCTACACCTCGGGCCTGGCTCTCAGTAGTTCTTCCCATCCGAGAGGGAATACCTCTTCTCTGCCTTTTTCTGTCGTTGAAGAGAAACATTTACCGCAATTGAAGGCAAAGGGAAGGAATCTAAAACCACCGCGGCAGCGCCGCTCCTCTCGCTTCGAAAGGGGTTGCTGCCGAGGGTTTAGGCTGTAGGGTGTAGGGTTTAGGTGTGGGATTTGGCTGTTCACCTCGAAGGAGGAACAAACTTGCGAAAAGGGAAACAACAAAGTTGACGTGCTAGTGGATGAAGAGGTAACAACACAGGAAAGCGAAGATGGCAGATTTTCTAACGTAAGCCTCTGCTTGCTGCTGTTTTTGTTGGTTGGCATTAATGCTTCTCATGAATATGTCATGTCATGTCATATTATTCTGTTTTTATGTTTTAGCTTATTATTAGAAAAATGTTTCATGTGGCAACATGCTGTATGCCGATGCAGTGCCTCTTGGCAACGGTAGTTGTCCGTGCTAAGCAGGCAGCACAGTCATTTCCTCTTCCAATGTAGAACAACTTGGAGGAATCTAGAACCACCGCGGCAGCGCCGTTCCTCTCGCTTCGAAATGGGTTGCATGATGCATTAACTATATTATTCCTCTTCTTGCTTTCTTCTGCTGCAGGAGGTTGCCGGCACCACGCGCCTCCTCGCGTCTGTTAGTGTCCGACGCTTCTCTTGGGTCTTATTCGTTGTCTGCGGCTCCCATCCGCCCTTTCAAGTCAAACAGCACCGCGAAAACAAGCACTGCTATTCCTCCATACCCTCACCGCCAGGGATTTGTGCCAAGATGTGAAGAAGACTTCGGAGGAGGGGGCGCCTACCCCGAGATCTTCGTCGCGCAGTTTCCCCTCGGCATGGGCAAAAGTTCGGATGTGAGAATTTTGCACGAAATTAACAATGCAGGTTTACGAGATGATAGTCATTGTAGAAAAACCGATGCAGCAACACCAGACAGGGCACCAGGACTGATACCCTCGGCACACGCGGCTGTTTACACATCACTAACCGATTCATGGGTGTCTTTTGAACCGTAATTAAAAGCATCTTTCAAATCGAATTTGTTTCAATTATTATACAGCAAAAAATTGCCTAACCAACGTCGCTGGTATTAAGGATTTTTCATTTGCGAGTGTTCATGGAGAGGACCGTCTGCACACGTGTTGAAGTTTGCTGCTCTTCCGTGTTGTGGCTTCTGTGACCAGACCAGCACACCGGGCTCGACCCTGCCTCTGCAAATAGGAGCAGATGGTCGCCTGGCTTACGACTTAGTTGTTCGGCATGGCTCCACAAAGACGGTGGTGTACACCGGTCCAGAGAGCGCCAACGGAGTGGTGCTGCAAGGAGCGGCAGCGGCGGCCGCTCGCCAATTGCCCAGTAGAGAGGAGGAGGAAAAAGAACTTCTCAGAACCAAACAAGCCATCGAGCAAGAACTCGAAAAGAAAAGCAACGCAGGCAAAGCCCAGCCGCAGCATAGAGAAGCGGAATTCGTCAGATATACCCCAGCCAAGGCGGTAGGCATGCTTTTTTTATACACCATATAATGTGGTGCCTTAGGACGTATGTTTATGTTATTTGATTCGTTACCTTATGCCACGTGCTCATGTGTGAAGATGTGTGTATCTTTCCTGGTTTTTTTGGGGCTTCTTCATCTGCAAATGGCCCGAGTATATGTATGCTTCTGTCGGCATGTCTACCTGTATATGTAACATAAATGCATGCAGTATATCGCATATTTGAACTTGTAAAGATCTGCTTCCTGCACTGCAGCACAGTCATCAATTCGCGGATTTTACATTCGCCGCGCCCATGGGCTCCTTCGTTTACAGTTTCTTAGGGTGTGGTTTGCTTACTTGCCATTGCTTGCTTTTCTTCTTGCATGCATTTTCGCTTGTTTGTGTGTTCGTTTGTTTTTTTTTTTGTTCGTGTGTTTCTCATTTGTTTGTTGTTTACTTGTCTTTCTGTCCACTGGCTGTATGCTGGCGGTTTGTTTGTCTTGTCCGCACCGATATGTCCCGTATCGCATTATTCCTTTTCTAGTTTTTGCATATGCTACTCATATCACGGTGTGCGTGTACTCGTTTTGTTGTCTACAGGTAGAGGGCCACAACAGCGGCTGCGCGCAGCGGTTGCTGAGGCTGGAAGATTTAGCTGTCGATCCTCTGGAGCCTCCGCGTTTTAAACACAAGAGAGTGCCAGCAGCTCGTTTCTCGCCACCTCCTCCTGTCTTGCATTCTCCTACCAGTAAGAAATCTAACTGCGCTTTGGGCGACTTATTCTTTACTTACTTCTGACGACGGCACCGGCTGCATTTGCTAGTGCATGTGTGGTGCTCATGCCGCTGCTAAGGCAAATGGAAGCAGCATGCTGCCCCATGTCTGCGTCTCGTGTGTATTTCGAGCGTGACTGTGTTGTGTATTTGACTGTGCCCACTTTGGCCTGTTGCTCCCGTTTGGTTTTTGTCTTCCTCGCTACTAATTGCGTCGCCTCTCCTTTTTGTCCCTTTGCTTATTCGCACTTATTTTCATTTGCATTTAACTTGTTGTGCGGTGCTCATCTTCAGGGAAGCTCACACTTCAAGACCAGCAGGACTGGAAGATTCCCCCTTGCGTTAGCAACTGGAAGAACCAAAAGGGTTATACCATACCTCTTGATAAGCGCGTTGCTGCAGACGGCAGGAACCTGCAAGATGTGAGATCCACAGTTGCCCTCTTTCAATTTATTTGTCTGCATGCAATTATCACGACTGCGCGAATCTATTCAACTTTCCTTTTGATTCCTGTGTATGCCCATCTCGGTCCTCCTCCGTAGAGAGATCAACTGACTTGGTCTGCTTTGCCTGTTTAAACCTTGTGTGTGCGGTTTTTGAATGCCTGTGGTGCGTTGTCTTACTTTCGCTATCTTGCAAGCCCTGACAATTGCTTGAGTCGGACATTGCTGAGATTGTGTTTCTCGTGACTGTGGTGAGGTATCCTTGTTGTCTCCGCTTGAATTTTCTTACCCTTCTTATTGGCTTGTTTTTGTTTGTCGACATCCGTGAGGTGGCAGCGTAGCAGTCGATATACGGTGATGTACAGCCGATTGAATTTCTCGTTATGCAACAGCAGTAGCTGAGACGGAATTATAGGAAATACGGATTTATGTCTCCGCTGCTGTCTGTTCCAGGTGTCAGTGAATGACAAGTTTGCTTCTCTTTCCGAAGCCCTCTATATCGCGGAACGTCAGGCGAGGGAGGAGATTAGGCTCCGTAACGAAGTTAAAAAGCAGAAGAAAATCCGCGAAGAAGAACTCAGAGAACAGCAACTCAGGCAGCTGGCCGCCCAGGCGAGAGCAGAGAGGTCAGGAGGGCTGTGTCTTTACTGTTTTCATGTCTTGCCACTTTTACGTGGACTCTGCACTACATTGACTTGGTTTCGCACCTGAACCCTGGGCTTCTAGGTCTACGACTGAGGCCTGTAGGGGAGTGTGGTGTTTACTACTAGTAACAAATGGGTTGGCTTTTTTCCTCCTTGTCCGTAGGGGGGGTGTTAGCCGTTTGCTGCTCATATAGATATCCAGCAGTAAAGGAATCAGCAGTAAAGGGGCGCAGGGCTGGAGGTTCAGCGTTTCTGTGTGTGGCGGTGTCTCCAGAGCCCAGTTGCTGCAGCAGTCGAGGCGCGCTGCTGGGGCAGATGCCGAAGAGGAGGCGGAGAGACAGCAACGCGAACAGTTGGCTAGAGAAAGAGAGAAAGACGTTGAACGTGCAGTTCGCCTTGAGGTAAGAACATGAGCTGGCTCCCCGTTTTTTCTGTCTTCTTGGATTATGTTTGACTTACAGCTGCATGTCCTTGCTTCCGGATTGAGCCGCTGACCAAGAAGCCTTTCTCTGAGCTGTGTCCTGTTTAGTATGCTGTTTGCCCTTTGCTGGTGGCATATAGTCTTGTACGGGCTATATACCACCTGCAAGTACACGCACGGGAGTCTAAACAGTGTTTTGGTGGTGCCGTTGTCCCATTCTGTCTGTCGGTTGTGTGCGTGCTGCTTCTGTCATGCTCGCGATGTGTATCTGTTGTTTCTGTGTACAGAGAAGCAGGGGCAAACGAAGGGATGACTCGCAAAGAGACATCAGTGAATTGGTTGCCTTGGGTCTACCGGTGGATGCGAAGAAACAACGCACGGACTCGATGTTTGATGCGCGTCTATTCAACCAAGGAGGAGGGACGGATTCGGTGTGTCTTTTAGATCCTGCTAGGCCACTTTATTGTGTCCTTTTGCGTGTATTCGTGTTTATTGCAGCTCTGTGTTGTTGCGGCAGTGTGTTGATGCACCGCACCTTTTTCTGGTTATTCTCCAGTCTTGTTTTTCTCCCTGGGCATCGGTTTGAGCCTTCTTTTGTTTCTCTTCCCTATAGCTGCCGCCTGTGCTATCTGGTGTAGGGTTGGGGAGTACTTGTACCTCCACGGTTCAACTATCGTGATGTTCTGTCGTCAGCTGTTTCACATGCTGCTGCTACTTGTTGTTGCGCCGCTAAGGGAACCGGCCGCGCAGGCGGATAGTGTTTTTATGTCCTTCGTGTTGCCTTCTACGTCTGTGTACCATATGTTTCGATTGCCCTGTTGGTGCATTATTACCGTATTCATATTGAATAGTTGCTTTGGTCCCGAGGATTTGGGGCAGCTATTTACTGTCGTCATGAGGATGTTTGGTCTTTGGCTTAGGGATACAAAGGGGGAGAAGACGATACGTACAACTTGTATGATCGTCCCCTATTTGCCCAGCGTGGAGGTGCAGGAATTTATCAGTTTAGCCGCGACAGGTTTGCAAGCTCCGTTGGGTAAGTAGAATAATACCAATTGTTTAACCCTGCGTATTTCCGCCAATACACCTATCACAATGCGACTGGCCTGGGTGTTTATAGCAACATGGAATTGTGTTTTGAGGTCATGTATGTCTGCGAATGCCTCTGTGTATAATATTTGCCGTGTTTGTAGCCACTGTGTATTGTACGGGCATAGTACCGATAGACGGAGGGATGCACTGCGCGTAGGATGGAAATGGAAGTTTCTTTTGTTATTTTTCTGTTGGATTGCTCTCAGAGAAAATTCAGAATTGGCATCATTTGCCGGTGCCGATAAAACGAGGTACACAAGGACGGGCCCAGTGGAATTCGAAAAGGTAAGAAAAGGGGGAGAAAGGGAAGTGGGACAGAATTAAAACACTTTTTAGGACCCGCTCAGCGATGCTATACGGGGAGCTTGCCTGTTTGGTTTCATCAGTCTGCACCTATTTTTCTCACGAGTGTATTGCTTTTTCTTGTGCGGTTGTGCACTTGCTTTTGATTAGTGATTCCTCTGTATTTGAATTTGTTGTCTGGCGGTTCTTCGTTCTCCGCCGCATGTTGTTTGTTGCCCGTGGGTTGATGTTGACTTGGGGTTTTTTATGGACTGTTATTCTGCCGCAGGACGTGGCGGATCCGTTTGGACTGGACAATCTTCTGTCTGAGGCTCACAAGAAGTAAATGGTTGAGGGAAGCTCAAGTCCGCAGCAGAGGGAACTGTTGCTTCTGTTACTGGCCATGGGAAAGGCACAAACGAAATATAGTGCTTGAAACTGAGGTGTAATGTTGGATCTTGGCAAATACGACGGCTTTAATGGACCACTTGTATGTTCATTGCGTGTTTGTAAGTACATATGGTACATATCTATATATCTCCCTAAGCTGATGTATATGCATATATTACGTATTCACGTATATATGCGCATATACATAGGAGGGAGCTCGCAACTTCTTTGCTCAAACTGCCAGCCGACCTCCATCGCAGGGGTTTAGATGCCCCCACGTACACGCGGTCAGCATATTTAATTGACAGGACCATTCTTATTCGTACCTAGAGTAACCTATCTGAAAGGGGTTCAATTACACCCCATTCATCTGAGCTTTATTGGCGGGCATTCGCAAACATTTCTTGCGCACACCGCATTGCTACTGGGAGTTGGCCTGTCGGGCGTATTTGCTCGACGCATTTGGAATGCTTGAAATGTACAAGTTACGTTCAACTAAGTACACGGGCAGCAGTCGACGTGCCTTGCAGCTTTCTGGATTAAGACATCTTTACACCTGTAACGTGGACAGAAAGAGTAGAGTGTACTCCCCACTGCAGTACATATATATATATATATATAAT